>NW_018164461.1:165008-175181 GCF_001263595.1 Phalaenopsis equestris
ATATAATAGATCTAAGTGATCCCACTAATCCATTGTAAAATGTTTGAATTATTAATCAATCTGGTAAAGCATGGTGTCGACATTTTCTAAGAAGATCTTTAAATCTTTCCCACACTTCATATATCGATTCCCCTTCAAACTAACAAAAAGATGTAATATCATTTCTAAGCTTAGCGATTTTTTAGGGTGGAAAATATTTAGCCAGGAATTTTTGTGATAGTTCTCCCCAAGTTCTAATAGATCCAGGTGCTAATAAATTTAACCAAGCCTTGGCTTTATCCCTTAATGAAAAAGGAAAAAGTTTAAGCCTAACAGCATCGTTAGACACTCCGTCATATTTAAATGTAGCACAATTTTCAAGAAAACTAGCAAGTTGTAAGTTATAATCTTCAGTAGGTGATCTTCCAAACTGATCATTTTGTACCATTTGGATAATAGCATATTTAAGCTCAAATGAATCAGCAGCAACATCAGGATTTTGAAAAGTCAAGTTAATTTCATCTACTGTTGGATTTGCATAATTTCTATCGGATTTGCATAATCTTTTAAAGGTCTTTGTAGATTTTTATTTATTGGATTATCTAAGTTATTCGTCATTTCCTGTAAATTTTTTATTTCTCTTTACTGTTTTCTAGTTTTTCTAATAATACGTTCTAATTCTGAATCGTAAGGTACTAAACCTTAAGATCCAATATTTTGCATAAACAAATTAAGTAAGCAAACTAAAATAAACACTCTAATAAAATATTTCTTTTTGGTTTTTTGATTTTTAAATTTTTTTTATCGTATCTATATTATCTCTAATATATATTATCTCTAAATTTTCTAATTTATCAAAACTATTTAATTCAACTGTTACCTTCCCCACGCAACGGTGCCAAAAACTTGATCCGACTTTTTGTTGCAATAGATTGTGTAAAATTTAATTAAATATAATCAATTAATATTCAGATTCTACACAAGTATACGTATTGTTATCAAGTAATAATGTACTTTTTATTTAAGCCTCAAATATCGATCCTGCGAGGAAGGTTAATCTGAGTAATTCTCTACCCCCATACAGTGCATAGAAAATCATTGGCTAATCTTTGTGTTTAGTCCCTAATTCCATGGCTAGGCTAGGAGGATACCGGCTCCCACTCCAGAGCTTCCACTTCCCTTCACCTGAAGGCTAGCTCTCAGTTCAGTTTTTAAACACTAAGACTGAATTGAAGATTTTAGTCTGTTACCCCAAAGGTTCTCCAATTCTACACCCAACAAAGAATATTTCCCTATTTATTTGCACTTAACTCCATAAACGATGTCCTCCTTCATGGAATCAAATGTGATCCTTACTCTGTTGTAGAACTCATACTTCATTTCCTGGATCATATGTTTCACAATACATTTTAACAATTCAATTGGCCAGATAAAAAAGTAAATTAAGTTCCGAGTTGAAAAATTATCACAATTTATTTTACAATTTAATATTGGCACATTCATATTATCTTTTCATTTCACTATATCTCAGAGTATGGAGAAAGATAGAGGGAACTACTCAGACTTCATGAAAGACAAATAACAAAATACAAATTTTATATATAAAAGAAAGTTCATACAACACTGATAAACAAACAATACTTATCTGAAAAATCTTTCTCAAAGCAAATCCTTTATAGCATTTCCTTAGAAATGCAGGAAGAAGATATCTCTCACTTTTCTCCTTCTCCAACACTTACAGAAAGTTTCACATTAAATCTTACCACCAAAACTCTAAACTATGAAAGTAAAATCACTAATTGACTTCAATATGGAAGTGGAATGGAATGATGTGGTGCAAAAAATGAAAGTATATGAGTGAAAAACGTAGAGGAGCACTTTTTCTGATGAAATTCAGCCTCAAATAGAGCCCAAGGTCAGTTCTCCAAGAGGTGCCTCCAAAAACTCTTCAAAAAATCATTCAAATGCATTGAACCTTCTAGAAACGGGGTCTGCACCGCCTTTGGCACCGTCAGCGCTGATCTGGCGCCGTCGGCACTGAGTAAAAAATCTCTGCGTTAATTTGGTATGCGCCGTCGGCGCTGCCCTCGGTGCGGCCGGCGCTGAGCATTTCTTCAAAAACGTCATTTTGACTTCAAATTTCATCCTTTTTTGATTTCTTTTTGCTTTAAGCCCTAAAAATCAAGAACCTGCAAGAAAACATCAAAATACCTTCCATTAAAGTGCAATATCATCAAAAATAGGTATAAAATATGGGTCTAAAAATGCATATATTTTTGGTGTATCAGGCATCCCTTCAAAATTCATCCAAATTCAATGCATTTATGAAAATAACCATCTCTAGCGCCCAGGTGTCGAAATCTGGAACCTAGGCACCGTCTGCTCTATAATCTAGTGCTTAGGTGCAAGTTATGACGCCTAGGCACGAGTTCAATTTTTGGAAAATGCCACTTTTTACTACAAATTTGTACTTTTTGTTGTTTTTAAGCTCCAAATGTCTTGACTTAGTATAGCTGCAAGAAAACATGAAAATACATTTCCTTAAACTGTAATATAACCAAAATAAGCCATAAATACATATTAAAAATTGAATATTATTTTGTTGTATCACTTGCTGAAACTAAAGCACTATTTCTAGCCTCAAGCTCGCCTCATCTTTTATGTGGAATAATATTATAGTGGAAGTGGATTCCTTCAATATATAAAAAACTTGTGTTGGTTTGTCTTCTGCTCCTTAGCAAACTAATATTCAGATAAAACGGCGGCTTAGTTTACTCAGAATCTAAATATTTTGTGTTATTTAATAACTAGAAATGGTAAAAAATCTGTTAATTAGTTAGCTAAACATGTTTCCTCTTCCTAGACCGTTGGGCTTCCCTCCCCTTTTTATTATGTTTAATGGGAATCTACTGGATCTTCCTTGCCATAGAACTTCCACACACCGCATTGTAATTCGAATGAAGATGGTTTTTCTTTAAAAAAAAACCTCACATTTTTATGGAGTTTACATAATCTCCATGTTTACATGAATGTTTGCATTTTCTCATTTCTTAGATGCTTGCATATTTAGGAAGTGTACATGTCTCCATGTTTATGTATCATGTTTACGTCTCATGCTTCTAAGTTAATATCATGTATTTTACATGTTTCTATGTTTACATATCATATTTATAGTTTATATGCTTTTAAGTTAACATAGCTTATGTATAGCTTATGTTAATTTCTAGGTTTATGAGTAGGTTATGTTAATTTGCATGCTTACGTTTACGGAATTTTAATTTACATTTCTATGTGTAGCTAATGTTAATTTACATATTTATGTGCAGCGTATGTTAATTTACATGTTTATGTGTAGCTAATGTTAATTTGCATATTCATGTGTATATTATGTTGATTTACTTATTCATGTCTAGCTTGTGTAATTTACATGCTTGTGTGTAGGTTGTCTTAGATTTGCTTATGTGTAATTTATCTTAATTTACATGATTATTTTTTGGGTTATGTTAATTTGCATGATTATGCATAGTTATGTTATTATATAAATATAAATTACTTAAATTTAAATCTGCTAAAAATCTTAAATTACTTTCAAATAAGCATAAATTTGTTTAAAATGCTAAAACATTTTCATAAAAATTACTTAAATTTAAATATACTCAAAAACTATAAAAATTACTTTCAATTAAGCTTAAATTTGTTTAAAATGTTAAAATTATTCTCATATAAATTTTATAAATTAAATTTTACTAAAATGCCAAAACTATTTATTTATATAAATTACTTAAATTTAAATGTGCTCTAAAATTCAAAAGAATTACTTTGAAGTAAGCATAAATTTGTTTAAAATTCTAAAATCATTTTCATATAAATTGCACAAATTTAAAGGAACTCTAATCTTGAAATTAAATTTTATAAAGTTATGACAATTTAAACGTGCGCTAACTTTAAAATTTATTTTTCATAAATTTATATGCTCAGAACTCAAATTATTTTCAATAAAAAGATGTAAAATTTAAATATGCTAAAAAATTCAAGTTGTGTGGGCTTAAGTTTGCTAAAAAAATTTATTCTAATCTATACCCTCAAATTTTAAATATTTCTTCAAGTTTACAAATTTCAAACGCAATTTTCCAAATTCCAATCTCTTAAAATTACCAATATTTAAATCATTCTTTCTAATCATTTAAATCACTTATCAAATTACTTAGAATCCATGTTCCAATCCACCTTAAAACTTAGTTTTGATCTTTTAAAACATTTTCAAATCGCTTTTCAAATCCACTTAATTTTTTAAAAAAAAGATAGGTTTACTAGTTATTTAAATTGCTTAAATAGCTTTCAAACCATTTAAATAAACAAATCTTCAATTCTCTTAATTAGTAACTTATACTTTAAAAATTATAATTTCAAATCTTTTTATAGTTACAACTTAAAATTAACATTCAAATCATTTAAACGACTTAAGTTTTTAACTTTCAAAAACACTCAAATCTTCAAACCAATAAAAAAAGTATACACTTAAATTTTACTTTCATATAAATTAAATCACTTTAATTCCATACCTTTAATCGCTAAGATTTTCAACCACTTTAAACTAACCAACTTTCAAATCACTTATCAATTAAGCACACAACTTTCATTTTTAATCTTCAAATCACTCCCAAATCGTTTAAATGCATAAATCATTTAATATTATAATTTCAAAATCACTTAAGCTAACATTTTTCAAGCTAGTTTATATGTATTCTTTCATAAGCTTATAATTTTTGTGTAGATTCTCATACAAAATTATATAAGCTTAAAAGTTATCATATCCTCATAATATGTAAATGCAAATAAAGTCCATATAAATAATATACATGTTTAGAAATAAAGGTGCAGGTTTACATTCAAAACATGCTAAATGTATGTTTAACATATGAATATGTAAATCTTAACAATTTCAAACAAATTTATGTATATTTTAATATATAACACATAAATCATACACCTTATTTTTTTCTTAATATTTAAACTTTCATAATTATTATTATGATAAACATATTTTGTGAGGTAAGCTATCTTTATAAACAAATATTTATATGTTTATAAGTTTTATTTTTGTGTGTGAAAAGTTACTTTAAAAAAAATATATTAATCATGTAAGAAAGTAAAACTTAAATATTTAATATGAAAGCAAAAAGTTAAATAACATATATGTGACGCCTTTTGATATGGCTTGTGAACTTCTATGATAAAAACTCAACTTAGAATAGTAAAATGACACTACAAACTAAACCTAGGTTGAAAACCAAATAGAAAAAACATCAACCTATATTAGAAAACATATAACATTTGATTATTTTCTAAATGGACAAAATATGTACTTTAACAAAATGTAAACTAAAATTAAAAACCTTGAAAAACAAACTAAAATTCACCATATTAAATAATTAAAATCTCATCTAGGTATATCAACTGTTAACTCTAGGTCAGTTAACATAGAAGTGAAGCTCGGATTCATACACATTCCTATAATAGTCTAGTCTAGAAGCCTAAATTAAATTACAAGGTACCCTTAAGTAGTTGCTAAGGAAAAAGACATATATAACCCCAAGGCCAATATACCCCTCGGATTATGTAAGTGTTATGTGATGAAGTAACTCACAGTTACTAACAAAGGCACCTCTAACCACCTTATGGTTAGGTAGGACTACACTTACCATTGCTATGAAAATAGTAGAGTTCTTTGATTATCAGGTTGATTAATTGTCTAATACTACCAATGAACCTAGGATGATAGAAAATTATTGTTATCTTGACCAGGGATGTCATACCCTATTTTTAGGTTATTCTATACCTATTTAGTCTCCTTATAGACCTTAGACATTCTTAAAAGTTAATACTTTAATTTTTTTATATCAAATCAGACGGATGATGTCCATTTCATCTAGAAATAAAATCTAACTTATCATGCCTCTTACATCTAATAATTAAATCCAATTCACCATATCCCTTCCATTGACAAAGCAAACACAAAATTTTTTTTGAACTCCTTAAACCCACTAATTATATCTAAACCTTTCAAATCCAACTGATCTAATCCAAATAAATTCCATCAAACATCATCCCAATTCTGTTAAATCTAACTCACTTCAACTACCATCTAATTTTAATCTTTACCTCCATCTCAAAATTGGTTAAATCCTTTCATACGTCTTTCCACGACACATCGTTGTTGGACTGTAAGTTCCAACCATGAAAATTTATAAATAAATCCCTCCAAATCCTGATCATTTCCATCATATATCCTTAAAATAACAATCTTAAAATGCTAATCTTAAAACACCAAACTTGAAATCCTAAATAACATTGGTCAATACTTTAATCAAAAGTTTTCTGAGTTCACAACTCCTATGATGTAATTAACTATGAGGGATTTTATTTATAGGGATAATAGAGCTCATAATTAATATAAAACTTATTTTACACTCATGAGGTAAGGAAAATTTTGTTCTTAGTCCCATTGGGCAGTGAAGCAATCACTTCAAGATTGTATCCATCATAGAGTAGTATTTTTATCCCTAGGGATAATATACTACACTTTCCTATCGTATTCGATCACAAATGAAAAATTTTAAAATTTTTATGCATGACATCAAAAATAAAACAAAAATATATATAACTACAGTTTATACATTACTTTTTGATGGTTGACTTGTAATAATGATAGAGTGAGAATCAATTTTGTGTGATGAAGCCCAACCCATCTAATTTATATAGTTACTAAAATTTACAGGTCTGGAGAGAGGCTCCTTGGAATTGAATAGTAGATATGGGTGAAGTTCTATAGATCTCGGGCTAGTCCTAAATATCATCACATGAGGGAGCAACGAAGTAAAAGGCGAGCTAATTATAACTATGGTGGCATGGCAGGTCCCTCCATATTGTTAGCTTAGTATCAAAAAATGAATATAAGATAAGAGTAATAACAATCAAATCATGCATATATATAAAAATGCAATATTTATTAACTTAAGAATTTGTATAGAGAATTAAAGAAGTATTGCTAGTAGAGACTCCATACTTGTAGAGCTACACACTAAAATCATTAACATTAAGGGAATGAGTGGTGAGCAAATAGTAGATTGCATTAAGCCTACATATATATAAATAAGCATATATTTTGCATAAATCAAGATCATATTTTTTCTTCCTAATATATTAATTTTCTTATGATAAGTTTTTATTGTTGAAAGATACACAAAGTTAAGAAACCCTAAAAGAAGGTTCTTTGAGAAGGTATTCTGAATAACCAAATTATGTCTCTCTCTCTCTCTCTCTCTCTCTCTCTCTCTCACACACACACACACACACACACATGTGTGTGTGTGTGAAGAAAGAAGAACATAATTTAGGGTTTAAAAGGTGCATGGTGAAGCATATGACATGTGCAACCATCCTTTTCTTTTCATATATCCAATACATTCAATTAGCTATAAAGTCAATACTTAAATGGTGACACATAATTTTGAGTGACTACTTAGATCACCATGATGCAACAAGAGGTTAAGATTTAACATGCTAAAATATGAAAGGGAAGCGATCGATACTATGAGAGGAGGATGAGGTAGAACATTAAGAAATAACAAAAAAATAGTGAGAAATAGTACTTTCAAAACTTGAATAGTGTTCATGTATTTCTTTTGAAAAGTTTAAGCTATATTTATATGTTGTAATTTATTACATTTGAATTAAGAAGATTATGTAGTAAGAATATCTTTCGAGATTATTTTTATGATATTGTTATGTGTGGATGCAAGTAATTAACTCTAATTGTAAGTTAAAAAATCAAGGTTCCGAAAACTGGACCAAACATTATTGAATTGGTAGTATGAGAGGTTCACTATTCAAATGTTGAATAGTGGTTGAACCAAGTTTAACTAGGTGGGCTAATAAATCATAAATATATTTAAAAATGACAATAGATAAGATTTACGTAACACTCAATTTTATGTATATAAATATCTAACATTTAAAATCCAATTTTAACATGTCATTTTATCCACGCATGAAACTTGCATTTAACTTTTTAAAAATAGTGATATTTTATATGATATGGATGATTTTGGCAGTATAAATGTAAAAATAGCTTATGTGTTAAATATGTACTTAAATAAAATTGGGTGGCATGTATCTAAATTGAATTTCTTTGTAATTGTGACATTTTTTGATGTGATATTAGTGATTTGGGTGGTACAAATGTAAAAAAATAAAGTTTAGGTGTAAGATATGTAAATTACATAAAATTGGTGGCATAAATATAAAAGGAAAAACAATTTGCAGTTTAGGGGTCAAACAGGCTGGTTTTTGCCGGTTCCAAGCAGGTCCAAACCAGTTCAATCTGGTTGGATGCAGGGGTGGTTTGTAAGCCAGCTAGCCGGTTTGGTAACAGCTGTAACATTGTGAAAGCGTAGTGGTTGCACTTTCTATTTTCAACATAGATTTCCAGTGAAAGATAGTAGTTATTGATATTGTTTTTTTGAGCCAGATATTGCCGGTTGCATTTATTGGCAAACAAACAAGCTGAATTAGCCATTAAGTACTAAACTAGTAAGATGGTTCACATCCTTATCTCTGGCACTATAAACTCAACTTTTGAGGCAATCCACAAATACTTCAAGATGTAACTTTAAATCCTTTTGCCCATAGGATCGGTGTCAAAAAAATTTTCTAGTAGCCTTTTTCTAGTTGAAATATGTATCATATGTGGCATTTTTTTGCAAATGATATGCTATTAAAAATTTGATGAAAAATAGATTTTTCCACTATTTTTTGAATTTTTATTTGGCAAACAAGTCTGCCAGTATAGTGCCAATTAAAAGAGTGATAAATTTTTAGGACTTATCTATCTTGACTTGATCCTTGCCTTAAAGGTGCTAAAATGCAAATCTAGACAAGCTATATTTTATACGATTCCAACACTCTACTTAGTAGTAGTCCGTACAACACGATCAAATGTAGATCTAGCAAGATTGCATAGTAATGATAGCACTGATAGTAGTGATTCTCTAACTCATGATCATACTCCTTTAAACCTCTTTTCCATAACTGAAGAAACATTCATAAACTAACTGAATTCTGAAATTTACCACCCAAGCCTGCGCTTTCATGCGTGATTCTTATTCCCTTCATAGTCCAAAAAGCATCCGTGATGCGTCCCTGATGGGATTCTTATTCTCTTCATAAATTATATAAGGGATGCTTTTTGGACTCTTAAGAGAATAAGAAGCATCCCTTCACGGACGCTTTTTGGACTCTGAAGAGAAAAAGATTCACGCAAGAGGGGTGCTTTCCTATTTAGTTTATTAGGTTCATCTGAAACTATTTCGGTTCTCTCAATTTTCCTCCTACACTTGGGAGAATGTCTAATAGTCCAACGGGCCGGGCAATATATAGACAGCTTAAGCATCTCTACCAAACTAGTTTGCTTGATCTTATCATCTTCTAGATGGCGTACATTTCATCGATATAGGAAGGTAGCATCACTATGAATTAACTCCTTCAAACAGATCGTGGATTACTACATGTTCATTCTAAAGTGTTGTTCACTTTTTATATGGATGTTGTTATATGCAAGTGAGTTAGCTCGTTAGCTAGATATCAATGATAATTAAACGTTTAGGACAACCCTACATGGACAGCCACTAGTAGCTTCAGTGAGACCTTTTCCAAATGATCCTAGTGGGCCTCCAGAGAAAGAATCGCAATGCCATTCACATTCATGATAATGCAGAGTGATCTCGATTTTATTTTCCATCACAATATCATATGTACGCCTCACGTGTTTAGCCCTTGATTAGGGCTGTCAAAAAAGCTCGTTGTTCGCGAACAGTTCGTGTTCGGTTTGTCAATGAGTTCGTGTTCGATTCGTTCGATAAGTAAACAAGACAAACGCGAACAAATTTTTTTTGTTCGGTTAGTTAAACGAACCAAACACGAACAGTGATGCGTTCGTTCTTGTTCGAATCGTTATTGTTTGAAATATAAAATAATATAAAATAATTATATATAAAAAATTTATTATATTTTAAAACATTAAATTTTATAAATTATTATATATAATAAAATAATAATAATAATATATTAATATACTATAGTAGTAATATACTAATATAGATATTGTATATTTATATAATATAAGTTATATAATTA
>NW_018164461.1:175240-176864 GCF_001263595.1 Phalaenopsis equestris
GTGTTCGGCTCGTTCGTTAAGAAACGAACACGAGCTTATTTCAAACAAACTAAATTTTAAACGAACCGAACACGAACACAAGCTTTGTTCGTTCGTGTTCGGTTCGTTTACACCCCTACCCTTGATCCCTCCAATAGGCCCACCAAAAGCAAAGCATTTAAATTTTTTTACTATCTTTTATTTTAAATGAAATTCTCGCTTTTGTTCTTTGTAAATTAGATGTTTTATAATATATGAACACTTTATTGAAAGGAAAGTGATGCAATTATAATATTTAAATCAAAGAATTCAGAAACAAAATCACCAATTTATGCACACTGATAGAACCCTACATGCGCTCAATGCGGCACTTATAATTAAAAATTAGCGTCATGGTCTAAGGTAGTAAAGTATTTATAACATCATGAGTTTAAACTCGTCGAAACAAATGACCCCATCTCCGTTGAGATCGAACCTCTTTATCATAACCCTGCACTCATCCAAGCTCTTCTCCTCTCCCAGCAGCTGCAATGCCTGCCGGAGGCTTCTCGCCGTGATGCTGTCCCTTCCACCCATCTTGTAAACTGAAAAAGCTTCTTTGAGAGTATTTTCCCTATCCTCCTCTTCCTCCACATGCACAAGCCTAACAAAGTCATCAAAACTCAGCACGCCATCTCCATCAGAGTCCGAAGATTCAACCATTGCCTCCGCCTCCGCCAACGAGAGTTTCTCCCCAGCGCTCTGCAAGCAGCCGCAAAGTTCAGTAGCCGAGATGTTCCCGTCGCTATTTACGTCGAAGAAGCGGAAGACCCACTCCAAATCATGTCTTGGAGATGTTTCCCGCATTACTGGCTGCATGAAAGACGGCGAACAAGGCTTTTTGTGCTTCTTAAGGGAGAGCATGTCGTAGATTCTAGCAAAAACAGACTTGCAACTTCGGCCGTCTTCACTGCCAATCTCGAGCTTTGACGACGGACATTGAAATTTCATAGGGAACAAGATGGCGGGCATTGTTAAGTTGTTTTGCAGTGGAGATTTGGTGTTGGTGTCTATAAATTGATTTCGGAAGACGCTGAAATTGCGAGGGGATGGGTTCTTCTGGGAATTTTCGAATGGCGGCAACCAGTATTTTAAAATTAAATGAGCAGGCGTAATTCGAAGCGTGGAGTCAAGCTGTTAAACAGGTGGCTCTTTCCACGCTGTACACGCGCAATTTGCCGACGTAGTGGTCGGCTGGTGGCGTGGCCAACTGTGATCATAAATTTTCACTTTTTTACTATTTTTTTAATTTATTGATTAGTTTCGAAGTTTGATCTTTGAAAATGCACATTTTGCATAAAAATAATTATATGAATTAAATTAAATTGTGAAAATTCACATTTTCTCCTTTGATGTTTTAATAGACCTATCAGTAGGGTTACATAAAAATTTCAAAGTCCTTTGACTTAACTTTGATAAATTATGAAAATTTGGACCCTTAGGGGCAAAATTGTAATTTTGAATATTTTAGCCTTAATGAACATTTAGGCTTAATCAAAATGAGAAATGGGTAATTTTTTATATTAATTAACTCATTTGATGATTTTCAATCAAAAATGGGCTTAATTGGTAGAAACTCACTTCACTTTGCCAAATTACAAGATAA
>NW_018164461.1:178898-185987 GCF_001263595.1 Phalaenopsis equestris
TGTTCATCCTTCGGGATAGATACAGGATTTGAGGTAAAGCGTTCTTTAATTTAAACTATGAAAATTATGGGGTCAGTTTGACTTCATCTTTTTCAAAACTAAATTTTTTAAAACGTCCTTCCGAAGCGGGCAACGGGATTTCAATTCCGATGACCGACAGCTTCTTACGGGCAAACCCCACACCAAAAATAGTGCCGACAGATGGCTAGGAATAGTTATAAACATAATAATTCCCCTCCCACCCCTCTTCTCACTATTTCTTATATTATATCGCATCATCTTAAGCTGAGCAGGAATTTTCTAGGACAAGTTAATGATGTCTCTTTTCGGAGACCTATAATTTTTAATTGGCACCCTCCGGAATTTGGCTAGATCAAAATTAACGTTGATGAGAGTTGGTCTGATACCGGGGCTGGTGTTGGTAGCATTTTTATGGATTGGTTGGGCAACACATTATGTTGTTTTGCTTCTCATGTTAGGGCTGATTGCCCTTTGGAAACTGAATGTTGAGTTGTCTTTCTTGCATTACAAGTGGCTACCACTTCTCAATTTTTTAATATTATGGTGGAGGCTGACTCCTTCAATTTTTTCCAAATTCTCTCTAAATTGCAAAGCCCCCCTTAGAATGTGGTTTGTATTATCAATAGGATTTGCCATGTGATAGCTGCTTATAATTTGAGCTTGCGGATGAGTTTTATTTATAGGGAAGGAAATACCCCACCGGATTATTTAGCTAAAATGGGTAATGCCTCTATTATGGTTGGTTCTAGGACATCTGGGGATTTCAAAACATTTCTATGGGGGATAGGCTGGGTATCTCATTTATCAGATGATGGTGCCTTTTTTTTGTTGGTTCTGCAGGTCTTTTGTTTTGGCCTTGGCGTATTGGACTTATGCTGGTTAGTTTTTTGTTGAGGTTTCCCATCTGTTTCCTACGGTTGTTTTGTTGCCTGACTTGGCTATTTTTTATGGTGGTTTGAGTTTTTTGGGTTAACTGGGGGTGCTGACCTCTGCGTGTTTTGGAGTGGCTGCCTCATTTGTGGCCCGGGATTTTGGTTTCATTATGCCTGCTTTGGGTTTGACTGGTTCGGGTTCCTTTTTTGTTTATGGAAGTGTTTTCTTCTGCAGGTTTCCTCAATCATGGACGACTTAGCTTATAGTTTGCTTTCTGGTTGGATCTTGCGGCACTTCCCTCTTCTGCTTTGTCAGCTACATTTTCTGGTGGTGCATCGCAGACTCTTTTCTTGGTTTCAGAGCTTAGTTACTCTCGAGCAAGATTTGTTTTGGCTTTACAACTCCTTTACCTGCTTTCTTTTTCTTTTTCTATTACTGGTATGGTCTTTTTTTGGAGTATACCTCCTTGGTTTGTTACAATTTTGGTTGAGATACTTGTAATTTTGGGGTAGTTTTATACCCTTTTAGGTATTTTGATTTTGATTTTTTTTGCGTGGAGTTGTAATGCGGAGGGAGGACCCCCATTAGCAGGGATCCTCCTTCCCTCCCCTTTTTCTGTAACCTTTTTTTTTATATTAACGCGTAAGGAGCCACGAGCTGTAAAGTTAAAAACTTTTCACATTCTTTCACTTAATAAATTTATATTAGCTTTAAACTTCTTTCATAACATTTTAATCTTTTCTTCTTAAATGAATCTCTAAAATTTTTAATACTTGAAAAATACAAATTCCTTTATTTAAAATAGAAAAATATAGTCTTATTCTATCATACCAAATAATCTTAATCTCTAAATTTAACCATTATTATTTAAAAATTATACTTAAGTTTACTATATATTTAGAAACATAGATATAGTTATCCAAAGTTACATTCTAATACCAAATGTCATGTTAAATTTTTTTTTAAATATTTTGAAAATATAATTAATTGAGGACAAATAAAATTAAGTTTTTTTTTTCTTTAAAAAGGAATTTTTCTTCCCCCCAAACTTAAGTTTTTAAGAGATTTTAAATGAAGAACTGAAAAATTAAGGATTAAAGAAAACATTTAATATATAAAGAAAAGTCATACCTTTTGAAGGTTCTGATTTGAAACTTAACTCTAAAATATTGCAGGTGCTAATATGAAAAGCTACAAGATTTAAAATATTAAATAGCACATAAAATTTTGCTGAGAAAGAGTTAGCTACAAATACATCCAACAAAGTATTAAAAATTAATAACAGTATTAAAAACAGTCTCACAAATCCACAGTTCACAACACAACATACAACAAAATAAAGTACTACAGTCCACAAACAAATAGTCTCAACAACAAAGTACAATTAAACATAAACTAAACAAAAATCTAACTAAGGAATCACTAATCATCGTCTTCTTCTTCTCTTCTTCTTCATCATCCACATCCAAATCCATATCCAAATTCTATTGTTGATATGGAGTAAAAATAGGGTGAGTAGGAAACTGAACTGAGTGATCACCCTACATGAATTTGACCATTGCATCATCATAAGTAGCATCATATTTGAACATTTGTCTTATCAAATCATCAAAGTGAGCATTTCTGCCCTCCATATTTTTCATTCTATGATCCATTCTCAAAATATCTCCCTGTTGGATCATCATTTCTTCCATAAGTTCTTAGATAGTAGGGGTGCTAGAAGTACCTGAAGTAGAAGGAATATCCACGGTCCTACTTCTAGATCTCTATCCAACATGAGATTCATAAGTTTTTATATTGGCAGACCCAATAGGTTTTAGAGCTTCAATCCTTTCCTCTTCTGGTCTATAATCAATTCCTTCCTGTTCACACAGTGTGAAGATCAAGGCAGGGTGTGCTAAACCTCCAGAAGTCTCTCCAAAAGTAATAGATCTAGTGTATCTATAAATAATAGAGCCTACATCTATCCTTTTCATTTGTTGGATATAGAAGTTCAAGATGGCTCTATCCCTTGTAACCTCACTATGATGATTTGTTGGAATCATTCTTCCAGAAATAAAATAGTGTCATGCCTTAGATACTACATTTAACATAGAAAGAGGAAAGTTTACCTTAACTCCATTCTTTACCTTCCAGGTTCCTCTTCCATCAGTAAGAAAAGAAATAACCTCATCCAAGGCCTCATTCATAGTAGAAAACGATTTGTACTGGCAGATATACACATCTTCCAACTGATAAAATTTATTAATCTTTCTTGGAGTAAACTCCACCATTTTCCCATGAACAAACACAAAGTCTTCAGAAGTCTCTTTAAAATTGGCGTAGAACTCCATCACTATGCCAATAAACGCCTCGGCAGTAAAGTAACAGAAATTCTCCCACTGCCGAGCATTGATTAATCTCTCGTCTTCTTCTCCCGGATTTTTAAATCCTCAATTTGGAATCACTTTTTTAGTTGTACGTAGATTATTGAAGCAAATGTTCACCTTGTAATTGACAAACTTTTGATCATCAAAATCTACCTTTCTCTTTCCTTTGCTCATTCTAGGTGTCATGGTAAATCTACAAAAATTTGATAAAATCCAAATAAATTTTCAAAAATTCCAAAAACCACAATATGAAAATTTTTAAACTTAAATCTACTAAGTCAGAGCTCTTCACCAAAGGATTTTCTCAAAATCTTCCAAAAAAATCTCAAAATTTTGGATCTCGGCAATGTAAGATAAATCCTTTGTGAAAATAAAAAATTTTGAGTTCAAAGCGTAGCTCTTACCTATAGAAGATGAAATTCAAACTTTGTTTGCCTTAAAATTACCTCAAATCCGAGCAATAGCAAGCCCTAGGTGCAAAAACCGGAGGTTGAAGGTGACTCAATGGGTAAAAATGGCATTTGACTGTGCAAATCGTGAATTTTAAAGGTGTTTGGGTGGGTTCGGGTCGAGGGCGCTGTCGGCACCCATGTCGGCGACGTCGAAGCCAGTGGCCAAAAAATCCATATTTTGATTTTTTTCAATTTTCAATTTTCTCCAATTTTCTCTCAATTATTTACTCCAAAGTTTATTTAGCCTTTTTGAACATTAATTTTCATCTAAAAATAATTCACAAATAAACATTTTCACAAACAACACTAAACTAACTTTTATATATGAAAATACACTTTTTACAAATACATTTTTCTATTCAAATTTCCACATCTTCAAAGCAAACTAAATTATAATTCAATGTCAAAATCAAGCCACAACGTTAATCAAAATTCTAAAGAAAAGTAAATTAAATCAAATCTACACAATTAATTTAAAAAATAAGTATTTTAAAATAGTAGAGAGTCTAACTTTTTCATATATTTTGCCTCTTCTTCAGTACTTTCTCCTCCTCTAATATCTCCTATAGAGTGGTAATGAACATGCGTAAAATTGGCGTAGAACTCCATCACTATGCCAATAAACGCCTCGGCAGTAAAGTAACAGAAATTCTCCCACTGCCGAGCATTGATTAATCTCTCGTCTTCTTCTCCCGGATTTTTAAATCCTCAATTTGGAATCACTTTTTTAGTTGTACGTAGATTATTGAAGCAAATGTTCACCTTGTAATTGACAAACTTTTGATCATCAAAATCTACCTTTCTCTTTCCTTTGCTCATTCTAGGTGTCATGGTAAATCTACAAAAATTTGATAAAATCCAAATAAATTTTCAAAAATTCCAAAAACCACAATATGAAAATTTTTAAACTTAAATCTACTAAGTCAGAGCTCTTCACCAAAGGATTTTCTCAAAATCTTCCAAAAAAATCTCAAAATTTTGGATCTCGGCAATGTAAGATAAATCCTTTGTGAAAATAAAAAATTTTGAGTTCAAAGCGTAGCTCTTACCTATAGAAGATGAAATTCAAACTTTGTTTGCCTTAAAATTACCTCAAATCCGAGCAATAGCAAGCCCTAGGTGCAAAAACCGGAGGTTGAAGGTGACTCAATGGGTAAAAATGGCATTTGACTGTGCAAATCGTGAATTTTAAAGGTGTTTGGGTGGGTTCGGGTCGAGGGCGCTGTCGGCACCCATGTCGGCGACGTCGAAGCCAGTGGCCAAAAAATCCATATTTTGATTTTTTTCAATTTTCAATTTTCTCTCAATTTACTCCAAAGTTTATTTAGCCTTTTTGAACATTAATTTTCATCTAAAAATAATTCACAAATAAACATTTTCACAAACAACACTAAACTAACTTTTATATATGAAAATACACTTTTTACAAATACATTTTTCTATTCAAATTTCCACATCTTCAAAGCAAACTAAATTATAATTCAATGTCAAAATCAAGCCACAACGTTAATCAAAATTCTAAAGAAAAGTAAATTAAATCAAATCTACACAATTAATTTAAAAAATAAGTATTTTAAAATAGTAGAGAGTCTAACTTTTTCATATATTTTGCCTCTTCTTCAGTACTTTCTCCTCCTCTAATATCTCCTATAGAGTGGTAATGAACATGCGAATTGTAGAAGGGTTGGTACAGGAATTGATCAGTCAAATTTTCATTGATCCATCCATTTTTCTTGAACATCTGTACCAATCCTGCTTCAACTATTCCTGTAGGATCAAAGTTCTCCTTCATTCTCCAATCTAGGTGATCAAAAAGGTAGTTAAGATTTCCTATTGCATTTGTAATACTTTGAAGTTCTCTTTCTATTTTCTTCATTTTCTTCTCCAAATTCATTGAACTTCTAACTGTTGGTGGCATCAATGGTGTTGAAGAGTGTGATGAATGATCCAAAATAACATCTAATGCTTCATTTCCATTCCCTATATAATTTCCATCAATAGGAATTGTGGGCTTTTGATACACCTAAAGATATAGTGTTTTTATACGCATATTTATACCTATTTTTGAGATATTGCGCTTTAATGGAAGGTATTTGTGTGTTTTTCTTTCAAGTGCAGGTAAAAATGTGAAAAATGCTTAAAGGAGTGAAAAAGGATCTGTCGGCACTATTTTGGTTAAGGAGTTGCCCGTAAGAAGCTGTCGGTCACCGGAATCAAAATTCCGTCGCCCGCTTCGGAAGGACGTTTAAGTTTATAAAATTATGAAATCAAACTGAGCTCATATTTTTATAGTTTAAATGAAAGAGCGTTATACCTCAAATCCTGTATCTATCCCCAAGGTTAAACACAAGACTTGAGGATGAGGCTCAATCAAATAAACTAAGGAATATATGACATCCATTTGGTCTATGAAACCATTTTATTTGCTGACAATTTTCTCTATTTAATATGAAGAATTAAATAGGGTTTATATTAAGCTGGGTTCGAGAAAAGCTTCTATAAGGGCAAGCTCCTACAGTTAATTACATCTTAAATTACCGAAGTCATCTAAAAAAACTCTCGATAAAAATCAAGAAATATTATCTTCAAGGAATTCAAAGGAAAGGAATTTTCAATGAAATCAGACAAAAAGGTGTGAAAGGGGAATAGTTCAAATTTGGAACATTTCCAAAGGAAGAAGAACTACAAGAAGAACTACGGGATGTCATAGATCTAGAGGAGAACCTTGGTGACATTCCATTCTATCTATAATTCTACAAGGCTATTATTTGGCTTTAGTTTTGAGCAGAAAATTTTAAGTGTTTCATCCTGCCAATTTTATTAATTTAAGGCTTACATTTGTGTGGAACGATCACACAAATAGCTTGGAAGATGTGAAGATTTAGGTCGTGATGAACGACAACCTCGGAATCCTAAGACGAGTTAGGGCTTATATTGTACAACAGAGCTGTACAAAGGCCTAAAGATAAGGAGAGGATTTATGTTGAATAAGCAAACAACCTCAAAATCCTATGGCTTTGGTTATTTAATTATAAGGAAGGAAGTTGGTTTAGCTGGTGTCGACAAGTTTTGCTGTTGAAGATGGTCGTGCTGCCCGTCATGCTAGCTCCAAGCTCATTGCCATGACGAGTTTGAGTTTTCTAGGGTGTCAAGTTATGATGTCAAATCAGGTGGCCCTATGGTTGTAGTTCTTTAAATTTTCATGGGGGGATGTTAAAGTTGATTAGAGGGACACCGGTTAGGATCCTACGGTTCCCTCGTTCCGGCACCACTATTTTCTATTAGATTCACTTAGTCTAAATGAATTTACTAAACTCAACTTAATGAGTTCCATAATTTCATTTAGATTGTGGGAAGCCTCGTTAGCAACCGTA
>NW_018164461.1:186116-205525 GCF_001263595.1 Phalaenopsis equestris
TTAACTTGGTTTTGGTTTTATTGGCTATCCTGATAGTTTTAGTTTCATGCAGGGTGCCATCATTGTTTAGCATGCAAATTTTGTAAGTATAAAAAGTACAAGAAAGACAACACTGTAAACTATAAAAGCGTACCTGGCGAGTCTTCTCGTTCCACCACTTAAAACTTAAAATACATGTGAGGGCAGTTCATGCAGAGGCAGAAAAGTAAGGGTAAGGCAGGGAAATAAGGTTATGATGATCTACAAAATCCTAAATCATATCTTGGTGGGTCCTTAGGAGTTCAATTAAGGATAATTTTATTAAGCAAAGCTTATTAAGTTTAGTAGACCTCTGAGGTATCCAACAGGTTAGGAGGAAGAAGCGGGTCCACGCTTTCCTCTTATCACCTAGTGAGAAGCCTCGAGCTCATTTAAACTTACTATGTTGCTTAATAATTTTTCCTATGAATGCCCTAATGCTCAATGTACATTGATGTCATAATTATCCCTAAGAGTAGGGTAATTATCATTTGTAATTTAATTTTGAAGATTATGCGAATGAAGACCCACAAAGGAGGAAAGCTAGTGTTGTTGGAACACTTAGCCAAATTTTGGTCCTAATTGGGCTTGTAGTGTTTTAAAATGTGTTAATTTTAGCTATGTTTTCTTTCCTAATCCTCATTTAATCAATCTTGATTTAACTTAGATCACTACTAAGCCCTTAAGACCTAGGTGAGTGTCTTAATTAATTTTGAAAAAGGTTAAATTTTGGGTGATCATGATTCTTTATTTGAATTTCATTTGAACATCAAATAAGGGTATTAAATTGATTAATTATTGACTTCAAAAGTCATACCCCTAAGTCCTAGGTTCATTTAATTTTAATAAACCCCAAATTTTAATAATTTAGAGATTTATTAATTTAACCTTTTAATTAGGAAAGTGATGTTGGTTTCTACCAATTAATCCCCTTTTTAATTTCATAATTTCTAATTTCAGTCATCCAAACAAGTTAATTAAGATCAAAGGTTGCCCATTTCCCTCCTTGAATTAAGCCTAAACATTAATTAAGGCCAAATTCCTAAATTTACACTTTTGCCCCTAAGGCTCTAACACTGCATAATTTGTCAAATTCAAATTAAATGACTTTGAAATTTTTATCCTACCTCATTCATGGGTTAATTAAGACATCAGAGGAGAAAATGTGATTTTTTTTATAATTTAATTTAATTTTTATAATTATCTTCATGCAAAATAGGATTTTTCAAGGAAAATTTGCTAACTTAACCAAGGTGAAGCCTAATCACTTGAAATTTTTTAGTTATATTTTGATTATTAAAAATCATTTTAGTGCCAAAAAGGATAGTTAACTTGAAAAATCAATTTAGGTCATCAAATGTACTGAAAATGCTATGAAATTTTTATGGGGAGTTCTCTGGAGTTCTCTGGATCTTAGAAAACTTCTCTGGATCTTAGAAAACAGTGGAGATAAAAAATCAAGTAATTTTGATGTTTATATTTTCCAAAATTAATTATCTTAGGGATTTAAGGTTTATGAAGATTAGGTGCTTTTTAAATGACTTGACTCATAAAAAAATTTCCTAAGGGTTCTCTAATCATAGTAAACCTTCCAAAATTTTCTTGGTAAACCTTCCAAATCTAATCATAGTAAACCTTCCAAAATTTTCTTGGATTTTTTCTAAACAACATGCTAATTATTATGATTAATTTAAGCAAATAGCATGCATAAACTTGAAAAATATGAATCTATGTCTAGAGGTCTCCTCTGGCTTTGGAAAAATCAGGGAATGTTTCCCTTGACAAAGGCTATAACATGCCAAAAATCCATGGTGAAATGCCTATATGCATGGAGAATCAAAAGACTCAAGACAGTGTTTAATTAATTAAAAATAAAAGATGCATCAAATGGACATCAAATTATTTCCATATTCTTCTTCTCTATTCACTGAGCAAGAGAGTATTTTAATTTTTTTTTGTAATTTTTCTACACTAAAATATAAATTTTTAAAGTTAGGGGTATTTTCTGAATTATTTAAATCCCTATTTATCTATTTAAGCGGGTGGCGCTAACTGGATTCTATGCAGCTCCGAAGCTCCACGCGGCACGCTCCCGCTCCCATTTGATGCCCCCATCCACGCTAGCAGCCATGTGTCCCGCAGTTCATGTAAAAAAGTGTTGTCCAGCTTCATCTTGATCATTCATCCAATATACGCTCGATCGAACAGCGCTCCGTCATTGTCCCCAATGGCCTAGCCCGAGAGCCGTCCATCTTCAAGGCTTGATATCTCCCTCATTTCTCAACCAAATTGAATGAATTTTTTTTAAAATGCTCATCTAGAATAGAGGAACATATCTATACGGTTAAGATGCCATGAAATTAACTCAAAGTAAATGGAGAATCTAAATAGGCTCGGGATGAGGAGGAGTTCAATACCTTTGCTCTGAGAAGGGAAGCTTCAATCAGAGGTGATTAACACATTTTTGGGAGTCCAATGAGGCTAGGGATTGAGCCTCTGGTTGTGGTGTACAGTCTAGGCATGAATTTGACCAAGCTCAATTTCAGGTGTTGGTCTAGAGCTATGTTAGGGATTCTATAGAAGGGCGATTTGATGGGGCTTTGTCTTCTTTCAGTGTTGTGAAGGTGTGGTTAAGTTTATTTGAAGTTTGGTGGACTGTGGGAGTGTAATGAGCTCTGTCCTGGCAGAAGTTTAAGCTCAAAATTGAGCTTCCACAGTGGGGATCAGTGGGGGAAGATGGTTGGATTACACTGAGGAGGTCTCAAAGAAGCTCTGTGAGTGATTTACGAGAGTCGAGACTCTCTCTGAGAAAATTTTAACACTCCCTCCATGGCCGTGGAGGTGGCTTTTATAAACATCTCATTTGGGTGAGGTGGTCTCTAGGTTTGATTTGGGTGAAACTCAAGTGGAGGTGGCCCTCAGTTTTGGCTTTTCTGGTGACTAGGCCGCGCTGCCATGGCAGGGGGAGGTGGCTAGGAGCTCAAGGAACCCAGGGGAATATGTCACAACGATTTAATGGGCTGAGGTTTAGTTTTGGCAAAAAGATCTTAAGCCTAAGCAAATATGTAAATCAAATCCCTTAATTTAGGGGACCAGTGGTCCATGGCTCACTTAGCTTGGTTTAGGTGAGTTTTGGCTCAGTCTTAGGGTCCAACTAATGGATGTGGAGTCATTAATTTGATGTCTTTATGGTGGTTAGGTTACATTTAGTGCATGGGTCCAAGTGCGTACAAATGACCAAAAATTGGGTTTGGGCTAGGTTATCCATGTCCTTCAACCCAATTGATTGATCCAATTGATGTAGATGATTGTAATGAACATTTTTGGTGAAGGGGGTTGAAGTGATTTTGAGTTCAATTGGAGGGCCAATTTGAAGGATTTTGGAGATTTGGTCATTTTGGGCATGTTGGGCTAAACTTGGGTCTAGATTGGGTTAGCCTTAGGCTGAGTCCAAATTGATTATTTAAAATTGTCAATAGTAATATCATAAAGAGTTTTCAACATAAATTGGGAGTCAATTTTGGGCTTAAGGCAATCAATTTGGTGAAATTTGGGGTGAAATTTGGAGGAATTTGGAGGAATAGCCAATTTGGGGCAAATTTGGGGATTTTTGGACTTAAGTTGAAATTAAGTGAAATTGAGGTTTAACCAAGGCCAATTAAAAGTCAAGTTTGATATTTAGGAATGTTATGAAGAGTTTACAACATGAATTATGGCAAATGCATGGCCAATTGAGGGGGCTATGGATTCAATTTGGTGAGATTAGGTCATGTGTCCAAAATTTGGGGTTTGACCTAAATCAAAATTGGGCTCAAAGCATGGGCCGATCGAGCTTAGATTTGGTTTATTTTGGTCACATTGAGGGTGAATTTGAGTTTGGGATTGAAATTTTTGGAGATTGGGATCCGATTGATGGACATTTGAGTTGAATTTGGAGAAATTTGGGCCTTTAAAAGCAATTTGGGGGTTTTGGATAAAGATGGTCAAATTGGCCAAATTAGATTATGTGGTAGTTAAGAAAAATGAAATTGGGAATATTTGGAATATTTTGGAAATTTTTGGAATTTTTAGGAATTTTCGAAGGAATTTTCGAGGAATTTTTAGGAATTTTCGAAACTTTGGGCTAAGGAGGGGTATTTTGGTAATTTGGCAAATTTTTGGTGATTTTGGATAATTTGGGTGTTTATTGGGTAATTTGGGTATTTTCAAAAGGTTTTAAATGAATTTTGAACAAGTTTGGGTATTTTGGGTAAATTTGGAAACTTTTGAACAAGTTTGGGTATTTTGGGTAAATTTGGAAATTCTGGTAGGTAATTTGGGTTCAAGAGTACTTAGGTAATTTGGGGAAGTTTAGGGGCAAAAGGCCAGGCTGAGTATTTTAGGTAAAATTGGGTAACTAAGCACCAAAAGTAAGCCATAAACCAATGGAAACCCCATTTGGGTCTTTTATGTACTGGTATTAGCTAAACCCTAGCATATGGCTAGTGGGTTTAGAGGAACAACTACATGAGTATCCCAAAAGATTAAGGGATCAGAGGTAAGAAAATTCTGGGTTTAGGGTAGTGAGTGACTGTGAGTGAAGTGAATGCCTTAGCTATAGACCAACATCCAGGGTCAACCCTAAGGTCAAATAGCCCTACAAGAACTTTCCTTGAGCTCCCCCCATAATGACCTCACATACTAAGTGCTAGAGGTTATGACCAATATATGGAACTTCAAGTTGAGTAAAGAAGAGTTTAGAATTTCTAAAGGTGAGGGTGCCTTTTCTAATTTTCTAAGAATAGTCAATAGCAATGTCCTATGACTAGACCCTAGGCTACTAAAGAGAAAGACTAGACCTCAACCAAAATTGAGGTCAACAAATGGACCCCCAATAGGTCTGGTGTGCTGGGTAAAGCACACCGCGCGTATTGGCGTTGACTGACGAGATCAACAAAACCAATACAAACTCCTAATTAAAGAGACATACAAGGAGTGTGGGATTGTGAATATTTGATCAAAGAAGGTGAATATTTGATCAAAGTCAAGAAGGTGAATATTAGGGTAAAGCACACCGCTGGGGAATATAGAGGGATTATAGAAGGCGAATATTTGATCAAAGTCAAGAAGTAGGGACTCTCTCTGGGGAGTGGATTTTGATTTATGTGATTTCAGGAATTTATAGAGGATGGGAATCAGGGTGTAAGTGTTTATCCTGGGGGATTTGAAATTCAAGTAATAACTTCAGAAGAGAGTTGGAAGTTTGGGACCGACCATGAAAAGAGAGGAATCAGAAGTTAAGGACTGATTCCCAAATTAGAATTGAAAGTTAAGGATAATTCATAAAAGAGTGTCGGAGGCTAGGGACCGATCTCAAAAGGGGTGAATCAGCAATCATTAATGTAATTTTAATTTTTCTTACTTTTAGCGGCGGGGCCACTTTTGGTTTTAAGAGAGCGTCGGAATGTAAGGACCGACCTCAAGAAGGTAGTGACTGATTCAGTGACTGATTCGAAATGAGAGTTGACAGGTAATGGTCAATCTCAAAAAGAGAGCATCGGAAGGTAAGGACCAACCTCAAAAGGGTGAATCAGAAGGTAATGACTGATTTAAAATGAGAGTTGAAAGGTAATGGTCAATCTCAAAAAGAGATCTCAATAAGAGAGTATCGGAAGTTAAGGACCGACCTCAAAAGGGTGAATCATAAGGAAGTCAGTGATTTGAAATGAGAATTGACAGGTAATGGTCAATCTCAAAAAGAGAGCGTTGGAAGGTAAGGACCGACCTCGAAAAGGGTGAATCATAAGGCAGTGATTGATTCCAAAATGAGAATTGACAGGTAAGGGTCAACCTCAAAATAGAGCATCCGAAGGTAAGGCCCGACCTCGAAACGGGTGAATTAGAAGATAGTGACTGATTCAAAATGAGAGTTGACGGGTAATGGTCAATCGCAAAAAGAGAGCGTCGGAAGGTAAGGACCGAACTCAAAAGGGGTGAACCAGAAGGTAGCGACTGATTCAAAATTAGAGTTGATAGGTGATGTTCAATCTCAAAAGAGAGCTGTTCAATCACAAAAGAGAGCGTCGGAAGGTAAGGACCGACCTCAAAAGAAGTGAATCAAAAGGTAGTGATTGATTCTAAATAATAATTGACATATAAGGGTCAATCTCAAAAGAGAGCGTCAGAAGGTAAGGACCGACCTCGAAAGGAGTGAATCAGAAGGTAGTGATTGATTTAAAATGAGAATTGACAGGTAAGGGTCAATCTCAAAAGAGAGCGTCGGAAGGTAAGGACCGACCTCGAATGGAGTGAATCAAAAGGTAGTGACTGATTTGAAATGAGAATTGACAGGTTAATATCAAAAGAGAGCGTCAGAAGGTAAGGACCGACCTTAAGGACCGACCTCAAAGGACCGACCTCAAAAAGAGTGAATCAGAAGGTAGTGACTGATTCAAAATGAGAATTCTACAGAGTTTGTAGTGTTTAATTTTAAAGACATGTGTTGTATGTAATGGTTGATATTGTTGAAGAGGATTTGTGAAAATTTGTGAGTTTTTGTGCAGAATGTGAAATTCCGCGGGGATGTGAAGAGAATTAGTGCAGACAAAGATAGTTGTGTTGCGCGAGCAAAACGTAAGAAACTTCGAAATCGAAAGAATCCACTCAACAAATTTATTTTCTTTTCTTATTGTTTGTATCATGTTTAATTATTTTTTTTTGTGGCAAATTAAGTTTGAAAAGAGGAGATTGAAGTGGTAATTTTTCAAAAAAAAAAAAAATTTATTATGTTGAGGCTAATTTTGTTACAAAAATTTTGGACCCGGTCACAGACATTTGGCCGCATGGATAACCACAAAACAATCAAAATTTCAAAATTTCAAATCATGTGAAGGCAAGCAATGTCAGGTTGCGTAGTATGTCTTCAGGTATCGTTCTTTGATTGGTAGCATGGGTCTTTCACCCAGGAAATCTACTAATTGGTAGGCTCCTCCTGTATAGACCTTTTCAACAACAAATGGCCCCTCCCAAGTGGGCTCGAATTTTCCAGCTATCTTGCGGCGTGCAAGAATAGGCCTTTTGAGTACAAGGACAAAGTCACAAACTTTAAATATCCTTGGACGGACCAATTTGTCGTGAGCTTGCACCATCTTTACCTGGTAAAGTTCCAGATGTTGTTGTGCTTCAAGCCGTTTTCCTTCAAGATTCTCTAGTTCTTCAAGTCTAAGCTTTGCACTTTTCTCTCTTATTAGTTGATTGGTGACTGCGACTTTGAGAGACGGCGTCTGAATTTCCTAGCTTCGGACCCAAACATGAGCATGTAAGGTGTACATTGAGTGGAAGTCTTGATTGTTGTCCAGTAGGCCCACAAAGCTTCTAGCAATTTGTTGTGCCAATCTCTTTTATTTTCATTGAGTGTTTTCTTTAAAATATGTACCAATGTCTTGTTGAAGGCCTCAGCCAATTCATTTGCTCGGGGATAGTAAATTGTAGAGTATCTCCAATCTATTCCATGTCGTTTGATGAAGTTGTTGATTTTTGTACTTTTGAATGTCGTCCAATTGTCAGAGATTACTCTATGTGGTACACCAAAACAGTAGACAATTTGGCTTTTGAAGAGTTGGAGGACATGCTGTGTTGTAACCTCTCGTAGTGTTATTGCCTTTGTCCATTTGGAGAAATAGTCCATAGCGGCAAGTATAAATTTGTGTCCTTTAGAAGATTCAGAATCTATCAGACCTATTATGTACGTGCCCCAACACTCGAATGACCACGAAGCAACAGTTGGGTGTAGCACATTCGGAGGTTAGTGCAAGACCACCCCGTGCACTTGGCATTGGTGACATTTTCTGGTTGTCTCCATGCAGACAGACATCATTGTTGGCCAATAATATCCGAGCCTTTTGATCTTCATTTTCATCTTTGGCTCTGACTGGTGAGCACCACACAATCCGGCATGTACTTCTTTGATGATATTTTGTGCTTCAGTTTTGTTTAGGCATCGTAGCCACATCTGATCGAACAATCTTCTATAGAGGACACCACCAACCAAGGCGTATGACATAGCCCTTTTTGTAATGTGATGTGCTACTAACTTGTCTTCTGATAGCTTTCCAGTAAGCAAATATTCTATTAATGGCCTGCGCCAATCTTCATTGATATTTGCAACGGTAATCGTTGTTTCCTTCTTTCTGAGCTTGTGTAGATTTTTAAGGTCAATTTAAGACAAAACCTATCTTCCTTATACTTTGATTTCAATGGAATCCTCTGGGGGACATGCTAATTCCTTAGCGAGTTTTGCTAGTGCATCAGCATGGTTATTTTCTCCCTGAGGAATCCGATAGAAAGTCACATTGGGAATTTGTTCCAGCAGCTTTATTGTGTAACGGTGGTATTCTACTAGTCTTGGTTTCAAAATTTTGTATTGTCCGACAACTTGCTGGATGAAAAGTTGGAGTCACCGTAGATGGCAATATCTATTATGTCCATTGAAATTTCCAACTCCAATCCGGTGATTAAAGCTTCATACTCTGCTTCGTTGTTGGTGCACAGTTCTGTCAAGTGGTATGAGAACCTCAACATACCTTTATCTGGCGTGATAAAGATCAAACTGATACCTACTTTGCCTGGTATAATTGTGCCTGAGCCTTTGTCTTTTCTGGCCAATGAAGCACCGTCGAAGTACATTTCTCAGCGTTGCGCACTGGAAAATTCCATTTGTAATACTTGTTCATCTAGTAGTTCGTTGTTGAGAGGGGATCCAGCTGGCAGTGGGTGTGCAGCGAGAAAGTCTGCTAGAATATGTCTCTTGATAGCACGGAGGGGAATAAAAGTTATATCAAATTGCAATAAAATCATTGATCATCTTGCTAGACATCCAGAGAATGTTGGCCGACTCATCAAATATTGCAACGGATTAACTTTCGAGATTAGGGTAATTTTATGAGAGAGAATGTAATGTCTAAGCTTTGGGTGACAAAAATTAGTGCCAGACAATGCTTCTCAATAGGTGGATACATCATTTCCATCAGTATTAAACGACGACTTAAGTAGTAGAGTGTATTTTCTTTACCCTCATCATTGACTTGGGCTAAGAGGGCTCCAAGAGAGTCGTCTAGTGTCGCGTATAAAGTATCAATGATTTTTCTGGGATAGGGGATGCCAAAATAGGAGGTATCATTAAATATTGTTTAACGTCCTCAAAGGCCCGTTGGCATTTCTCTTCCCAAATGAATTTGGCATCTTTTTTAATTAATGTCGAGAAGGGATGACACCTACCTGAGAGATTAGAAATAAAGCGTCTCAGATATGCCAACTTCCCCTGGAAGGAACGTAGCTATTTCAAAGCTTTAGGAGGAGGCATTTTCAGGATGGCTTTAATCTTATCCAGGTCGATCTCGATTCCCCAATGATGGGCAACGAATCCTACAAATTTCCTGGAGGTAATGTCAAAGGCACGCTTTAAGGGATTCATTTTAAGGTCATATTGTCGTAATTGTTCAAACACGATCCTCAAATTGCACAAATGGTCTATTTTTCATTTGCTTTTAATGACCGAATCATCCATGTAGCATTCTACTTGATCGTGAATGAGGTTTTCAAAAATCTTTGTCATTGCTCATTGGTATGTAGCTCCAGCATTCTTTAACCCAAACGACATCACTGTGTAGCAGAAAATTCCAATCGATGTCTTGAAGGCTGTAAGTGCAGTATCCTCGGGAGTCATCTTGATTTGGTTGGATCCTGACGATTCATCCATGAAGGAGAAAATTTTGTGTAGAAGCAATATCTACCATCTTTTCTAGTATTGGCAGTGGGAACTCATTTTTCGGACATGCTTTATTTAGATCTCTGAAATTGACACAAACGCGTATCTGTCCATTTTTCTTCTTCACTGGAACAATGTTAGCTAACCATGTGGGGTACTGCTCTTACCGTACAAGGTTAGCATCTATTAATTTCTTCACCTCGGCAATGACATGTTGTTCTATTTTCAGGTGCATTCGTCTGGGGGCTTGTTTTACAGGAGTCATATCTTTGTCCACTTTGAGTTTATGAACTGCTACTTCTACTGATAGTCCTGACATTTCATCATAACTCATGGCGAAGCATGTTGATGGTTGGCCTAGTCCGTTCAACAATTAGATTAATTCTTCCTCGTTAACGTCCCCGTCCTCGACCTCGGGTACGCGAACCAAAAGAAGCTCCACCAATTTAATGTAGAAGGGTGGCGGAAGGTCGTTGAAGCGGAGTTGAATGGCATCCTTTTTGTGATTTTTTTGAATCTTCATTTTTGTTTGTCGGAATCTCGAGCAAGAAGACAATTTTCTTTGGTGGTGCGTAGTAGGCAGCATCTTCAACTTCGTGAATTGAAAATAGTTGTAGATCTCCTTTGATGTAGTATTCATGTCCTTCCTTGCAGTATTTGATGCACTGATGTAGAGATGACGGAACCATGTTGTGTTCATGAATCCATGGTCAACCAAGCAGAGCGTTAAAAGAGGTATCGGCGTCGATGACATGAAATTTAGCAGTTGTTGCTAGTTCTCCGACCTTCATAAGTATAAGTAATGTGATCATCGATCCAAGGGCTCTTTCTCCGTTTTGGTTGAATCCTCTTAGCATCATTTTATTGGTCGTAAGCTCTTGGGCTTCAATGTCCAAATAGTCCAATGTCTGTAGGCTCATCAAGTTGAGAGATGCTCCAGGATCTACCAGAACTCTGCATAATACGAATCTGCCAATGTTGATGGAGATGTAGAGTGATTGATTGTGGTCGGTGGTACCAAGTAGCAAGTCTTCGTCTGTAAAGGTTACCCCAGGCATTCTTTCAATGAGCAAACTTCATCTGAGGATGTGCTGGCCAACTGAGCTAAGCAAATCTCTAGGTCAAGAAATGTAGAGACTCTCTCATCTCCTTTGATAGGGTCAGAACGTCGTAAATGCTTAGTCGAGCCGGCAACTTCCTAAGATGAGCTAGCACGTTGTAATCCAATTTGTATGGTCCTCCAATTTTTCCTTGGTCATACGTTTCTTCCACTGGTGGAGGTGGAGGTGGTTCTTCTCGAGTTACTATTTATTTTCCCTTGTCTGTAGGAGCTATCTTTGGGGAAAATACTTTCCCACTTCTTAAGTTTATTTCTATAATTTCTTCTTCTTGAGGTATCATTATTGAATCTTTCAGTGTTTCTTCTTTGGTTTCTTCCAGTGTTTCTTCTTTGTCGGAAAGATCTAAGTTGAGGGCAAGTGGTGTGCCATGGTGTTTGAGGATTGGCTCCTCGCTCCCGGTGCGATTGTAAGCAGTATCGTTGATGTCTTCTTCAGTATTATTAGCGAGTTTATCGACTCAAGTATGATTTGAGGATCGTTTTGGGAGTCTGGATCAGAGTTAGATTGGTCACAATCGATTACGTCATCACTAGAAATCCTTAAAATGTAGCCGAAATCACGATCATTATAATAATCAGCCTCTGGAGGGGTAAAATGATAATCATACAAAGTCAGGAGTACGAGGATTTTCTTTCTGGAATCCGAGACAACCAATCTAGTCGAGGCAGCACTTTCTTACCCCCGTGCTATCAATCCTTGTGATGGCATTCTTTTTTTTCTTTGACTTTGATGACGATGGCTCTTGTGGTGAAAGCTTCATCTTGGGCTTGGCGGGCTAAAGTCTCTGAGCAGTAGTTTGCTTTAAAGCTTTCTGGATTTAATTTGACATCTTCTTGGATGATTTGCTCCAAACTGTATCCCATCCATCTTTTCCGGCATTTTCGGCGCTATTTTGGTTTGAGGAGTTGCCCGTAAGAAGCTGTCGGTCACCGGAATCGAAATCCCGTCGCCTACTTCGGAAGGACGTTTTAGTTTAGAAAAGTATGAAATCAAACTGACCCCATATTTTTCATAGTTTAAATGAAAGAGCATTGTACCTCAAATCCTGTATCTATCCCAAAGGATAAACACAAGACTTGAGAATGAGGCTCGATCAAATAAACTAAGGAATATATGACATATGTTTGGTCTACGAAACCTTTGTATTTGTCGACAAGTTCCCCTAATTAATATAAAGGATTAAATAGGGTTTATTTTAATCAGGGTTCGGACATGCTTCCTATATGGGCAAGCCCCTATAATTAATTACATCTTAAATGACCAAAGTCACCTAAGAAGACTCTCAATAAAAATCAGGAAATATTATCTTCAAGGAGTTTCAAAGGGTAGGACTTTTCAATGAATTCAGACTTAGAGGTGTGAAAAGGGATTGGTTCAAATTTGGAACATTTTATTGTAGAATCCAAAGGAGGAAGAACTAGGGATGACATGGATCCAGAGGAGAACTCCGGTGACTTCCCAAGCTATCCTAATGTTTGGCTTCAATTTTGAGGAGAAAAATTTAAGTATTTCATCCTGCCAATTTTATTTTTTATGGCTTACATTCGTGTGAAACGATCACACAAATAGCCTGGAAGATGTGAGGATTTAGGTCGTGACAAACGATGACCTTAGAATCCTAATAATTATAGTTTTCATGCAGGGTGACATCATTGTTTATCATGCAAATTTATGTAAGCATAAAATTATAGCATAAAAGTACAAGAAAGACGATGTTGAAAACTGTAAAAACGTACCTGACGAGTCTTCTCGTTCCACCACCTGAAACTTAAAACGCATGTCAGGGCAATTTATATAGAGAAAAAAAACGTAAGGTTTTGGTAGTTTTCCTAACCCTATGTCATATCTTGGTGGGTTCTTAGGAGTTTAATTGAGGATGATTTGTCAAGCAACACATATTAAGTTTAGTAGATCTCTGAGGCATCCAACAGATCTAGTGAAAGAAGCAGGTCTGCGCTACTCTCTCGTTGCCTGGTGGAAAATCCTGAGTTCTTTTAAACTTAATATGTTGCTTAATAAGTCGTCTTGTAAATACCCTTAATGCTTAGTGAGCACTGATGTCTCAATTATCCCTAAGAATAAGATAATTATCACTTGTGATTCAATTTAAGAATTATGCGAGTGAAGACCCTTAGAAAGGCAAGTTTAAGAGACTTAGCCAAATTTTGACTTGGGCTTGTAGTGTTTGAAAGATGTTTTAATTTTCAATGATGTTTACTTTTCTAATCCTTAATTAAATGAAATTTGATGTAGCTTAAGTCACTACTAAGCCCTTAAGATTTTTGGTGAGTTTCTTAGTCAGAACAAATCAAATTGACATATAAGTGATGGTGATGATTCACATTTTTGTTTTCTTTTGTTCATCAAATAGGAGTATTAAATTAGTGAGTTATTGACACCCAAAATCATACCCCTAAATCTAGGATCGTTTAAAAATCTAGGATCTACCCCTAAATCTAGGATCGTTTAATCGGCTAGACTCCCAAATTTATGTAATTTAAGGGAAATTGCAAATTTACCCTTTTTAATTAGCACAAGTGAGGTTGGTTTCTACCAGTTAACCCCTTGTGCTGTGTTTCAAACATCCAAATATGTTAATTAGAATAAAAAATTACCCATTTCCCTTTCTGGAATTAGGCCTAAATGTTAATTAAGGCTAAATTTCCAAAATTACACATTTGCCCCTAAGGCTCTATCACTTCATAATTCATCAAATTTTAATTCAAATGACTTTGTAATTGTTATCCTACTGTACTTATGGGTCAATGGAGATATCAGAGGAGAAAGTGTGATTTTTCAAAATTTAATTTATTTATATAATTATTTTTAATGCAAAAGAGGATTTATCAAAGAAAATTCCTAACTTGACCAAGGTAAATCCTAACCCCTTGAAATTTTCATTGGAGGTAGGTTTAGACCAAAGAAGCCTTTTGACCAAATTTCATGATTTTTTGAATTTTATTTAAATTTTAAGAATTATTTTAAGTTCCAGGGTGTTTATTAGATATAAAATATTTTAAATGTGGAAAATTTAGTTTTGCATTTTTGAAAAATCTCCCTAAGGTCAAAAAACTCAGGGAAGCAAATTTTATCTTTTTAAATTTTTTTTTTGATTTATTGGAATTATTTTAGTGAAAATCCATTTTTAGCCTTTAAAAATTATTTTAAGCTTCAAAATACCATATCTTTATTTAGAGAATCAGTAAAAATATCTCAATTGTTTCTAAGTACTTAGAAAATAATTTAGAACATTTCCATAAATTTTATAATTTTTTGTGATTTTTATGAATTTTTAATTATCTTAAATATTTAAAAATAAGCTAAAAATGAAGTTTTTATTTTAAATACCATTTTATTTTTATAAAATTTCCCTGATCACATAGAACTCCAAAAACAAGTTTTCATAATTTTTTGAATTATATTTTGATCATTAAAAATCATTTTAGTGCCAAAAAAGATATTTAACTTGGAAAATCAACTTAGACAATCAAATGTACTCAAAATATTTTGAAATTTTTATGAGGAGTTCTATGGATCTTAAATAATAATGGAGATAAAAAATCAAGTCATTTTGTTGTTTATATTTTCTAAAGTTAATTATCTTAGTGATTTAGGGTTTGTGAAAATTAGGTACATTTTAAATGACTTGACTAATGAGAAATTTTCCTAAAGGTTCTCTGGTCATCATAAGCCTTCAAAATTTTCTTGGATTTTTCTAAGCAACATGCTAATTTTCATGATTAATTTAAGCAAATAATGCACATAAACTTGAAAAATATGGGTCTCTGTCTAGAGACCTCCTCTAACTTTGGAAAAATCAGAGGATGTTCCCCTTGACAGAGGCTACAACATGCCAAAAATTCAAGTTATGGTGATAAGTCTACATGCATGGAGAGTTAAAAGACTCCCAACACTGATTAATTTTTTAAAAATAAAATATTCATCAAATGGACATAAATTTTTATCCAAATTGTTCTCCTCTGTTCACTGAGCAAGAGGATATTTTTATTTTATTTTTTTGTAATTTTTCTACACCAAGATATGGATTTTTGAAGTTTAGGGTTATTTTTAGAATTATTTAAATCCCTATTTATCTATTTAAACGCACAACGCCACCTCAATCTACGACGGCTCCGAAACTCCAAGCGACGCGCTCCCATTTGATGTCGTTGTCAACCTCGGTGTTGACTCAGCCTGCGATTTATGTTTCGAAGCGCTGTCCGGCTTGATCTCGACAGTCTATTCGATACACGCGCGATCAGACGGCTCCTCGTCATCGTCCTCGATAGAGTGATCCCAAGAACCATTCATCTTCTAAGCTTAATATCTCCCTCATTTCCCAACCAAATTAAATGAATTTTTTTTAAAATGCTCGTCTAAACTAGAGAAACATATCCATACGGTTACTAGAGTAAACTAGAGAAACATATCCATACGGTTATGATGCCATGAAATCAACTCAAAACAAATGGAGGGTTCAAATAAGCTCGGGAGGAGGATAAGTTCAATACCTTCGCTTTGAGAAGGGAAGCTTTAATCAGAGATGTTTTGCACGTTCGTTGGAGTCCGAGAAGGCTAGGGATTGAGCCTTTGGTTGTGGTAAAATGCCTAGACTCAAATTCTACCAAGGCCGATTTCAGGTGTTGATCAAAGTCTAGATCAAAGTCTATACTAGGAAGTCTATACTAGGGGCTCTATGGAAGGAGGATTTGATGGGGCTTTGGCTTCTTTCAGTGTTGTGAAGGTGTGGGCAAGTTTAATTTTATTTCGGTGGACTGTGTAGGTGTATTGGGCTCTGTCCTGGTTTTAGACAGAAGTTTGAGCTCAAAATTGAGCTTCCACAGTGGGAATCAGTGGGGGAAGATGGTTGGATTACACTGATGAGGTCTCAAAGAAGCTCTGTGAGTGATTTGGGAGGCTCTCTCTGAGAAGATTTCAGCACCCCTCTCCATGGCCGTAGAGGTGAGTTTTTCTAAAAATGGCCAATGGGTGGTTCGCAGGGCCAATGTTTGGGTGCATTATGATGCTTAGGGGGCGGGCAGGTGGAGGGCAGAGGAGCTCTGAGGAGCTCTATAATTTGATTTGAGTGAGGTGGCCTCTGGGTTTGATTTGGGTGAACTTAAAGAGGGGGTGGTTCTCGGTTTTGGCTTCTTCGGCAACTAGGCCTAACTAGGCCTGCCGGCCATGGCAGGTGGAGGTGGCTAGGAGCTCAGGGAACCCAATGAAATATGTCACAGCAATTTAATGGGCTGAGGTTTAGTTTTGGCAAAAATATCCTAATATCAGTTTTGGCAAAAATATCCTAAGCTTAAGCAAATATGGAATGAAATCCCTTAATTTAGGGGACCTTTGGTCCATGGCTTAGTTTAGGTGGTTTTAAGAGGTTTAGGCTGGCCACTATTGTCCAACTAATGGCTGTGGAGTCATTAATTTGGTGACTTTGTGGTAGTTAGGCCATCTTTAGTTCATGGGTTCAATGTGGGCTCAAGTGGTCAAAGCTGGGGTTTGGGCTAGGCTAGCAATGTTAATTGGCCCAATTGATTGATCAATATTGTGTAGATGATTGTTATGAAGATTTTTGGTGAAGAATTGAAATGATTTTGAGTTCAATTGGAGAAATTTGAAGGATTTTTGAAATTTGGTCAATTTGGGCATGTTGGGTTAGACATGGGTCTAGTTTGGGCTAGCCTTGGGGTAAGTCCAAATTGAATGGTTCAAATGATCAAGGGAGATATTGTGAATATTTTTCATGAAGACATAGAGTTGAAATTTTGGGGTTAAGGCTCTCAATTTGGTGAGGTTTTGAGATATGGCCAATTTGGGGTAAATTTGGGGCTTTTTGGACTTAGGTTTAAATAAAATGAAATTAAGGCTCCACTAAGGCCAATTAAAGGTCAAGTTTGATTTTTAGGAATGTTATAAAGAGTTTTAAGCACAAATTGTGTCCAATTGAGTGGGTTATGGGTTCAATTTGATGAGATTAGGTCATGTGACCAAAATTGGGGGTTTGGTGGGGGTTTGGCTCAAATTGGGGGTTTGGCTCAAATCAAAATTGGGCTCAAAGTATGGGCTAATTGAGCTGGGATTTGGTTTAGATTTGTCATATCAAGGGTGAATTTGAGTTTAGAATTAAAATTGGGGGAAATTGAGATCAATTGGATAGACATGTGAGGTAGATTTGGGAAAACAATGGGCCTTTAAAGGGAAATTTAGGGTTTTGGTCAAAGGTGGTCAAATTGACCAAATTGGGTCATGTGGTAGTTGAGAAAAATTAAATTAGGAATATTTGGGAGATCTTGGGAATTTTTGGGATTTTTTGGATTTTTTGGAATTTTGGGCTAAGGAGGGGTATTTTGGTAATTTGGCAAATTTTGGTGATTTTGGATAGTTTGTGTATTTTCAAGGTGTTGGAAATGATTTTTGAATTAATTTGGGTATTTTGGATAAATTTAGGAATTTTGGCCAAATTTGGGGTCCCTAAGATGTCTAGGTAATTTAGGGGAGTTTAGGGGCAAAAGGCTAGGTTGGGTATCTTGGTAGAGTTGGAGTGCCAACCACCATCAACAAGCCATGGACCAATGGAAACCCCATTTTGGGTCCTCTATGTAGTGATCTTAGCCAAACCCTAGATGGAACCCCCATTTTGGGTCCTCTATGTAGTGGTCTTAGCTAAACCCTAGCCTAGGGCTAGTGGGTTTAGGGGACCACCTACATGAGTCTCCCAAAAGTATCAAGGGACCAAAGCCTAGAAGTTTAAATTTAGGATTGTGAGTGATTATGAGTGCAAGTATATACCTTAAGCCCTAGTCCAACACCCAGGGTCAACGCTAAGGTCCAACAGTCCTAAGGGGACTCTCCTTGAGCTCCCTCATAGGGTGACTTCATCTACTAAGTGCTAGAGGTTAGGATCAATATGTGGAACTTCAAGTTGAGTAGAGAAGAAGCAAAGAAAAGGGATGGTGAGGGTTCCTTTTCTAGTTTCTAATGGTGAGGGCTCTTTCTAATGGTGAGGGCTCTTTTTCTAGTTTTCTAAGGATAGTCAATAGGAAAGTCCTATGGCTAGACCTTAGGCTACTAAAGAGGAAACACTAAACTTAAACCAAAAATGAGGTCAACATGCATGTACGGAAGATTGTTTTGATGAATTCTGTATTTGGTTTAGGACCTTCTTTGAGCCCATCCCAAGTCGTACTCCATCCCTCTTCTCTAGTATATGGATTAATCGGAGAGATTGGCTCAGCCGAAACCATATTTATGGAACCTTTTTCAGATTCTTTAAATACTCTTTCGGGATCATTATATTTCCTTCTTTGAGATTTTTCTCGAGCCAATCCTTAAAGATGAAACATTCTTCTATTGTATGTCCCAATAATCTGTGACATGGGCAATAATTAGGTTGATCCATCTTGTCGACCTCTTCGAATTTTTTTGGGTCTGGTAATTTGAACTCGTGCTTCTTCATCAAACTTTTGAATATTTTAGATACAACTTCATCTTTGAAAGAGTACACCATTTTTTGTCGTTCTTCTAGAGATATTCTTTTATTTTGAGATGATCCTCCCTGAGGCGGTCTCTGGTTGGACTGGTTATTCTATTTCGGAGCCTGTTATGACAAAGATTGACGAGGAATTTCTGCATATATCTTTATCGATTATTTTCCTTTATCAATAGTTGTGACTGTTCCGGATTTCTTTTCAAACATTCTGGTTGTCTTTGACTTCTCATGAGAATCCATGTGTTTGATTTCTTCCTGAAGACTACTAGGCTTGCTTAGTAACTTCTCGAAGGATTTGATGGTGAGTCTCTTGAGCATGAAAGCTACGAGTTCATGAATGCTTTTGAGTAGGATCTCAATCGCATGATGTTCCTGTAGCTGAGGTTTGCACTTCATGCTAAGGTTTCTCCACCTCAAAATGTAATCCACTAAAGTCTTGTTGGGATTTTATTTCTCCATCATGAGTTCTCCTATGGAAACATGATGTTGCACTCCGACGAATCTCTTTATAAATAGTTCCTCCAATTCGGCGAACGTCTTAACTGATCCATTAGGCAAATCAACATACCAATCAAAAGAAACTCCTAATGGGCTGCTGATGAACTGTTGACAAAGTAAAGCTTCGTTATTTCTTGTATTGCCACAACTGGCTCGAAAGTGTGCTAGGTGTTGTCTGTGATTTCCGGTTGACCAAAGAAAAAAATGCTTGATTTTTCATATACATTTTATGCTTAATTTTAATGATTTTGCTTTTTAAGGGAAGATATTTTGCATGTTTTTGGTTTCCAATACAAGAAATGGACTTTTGGAGAAAAAGAAACAAAAACGGTACAATTTGGAGCAAAAACGAGCAAGAAATGAAATTTTGCCCTATCACTTTTCGATAAGTCTTTCTATGCTTAATCTCTTTTACACTTCTTGCATATTTTTTAATGAGATTACACTTTAAAGGAAGGTTTTTTCATGCTTATTTTGTAGGACTATCTGTTAGGAACACAACGCAACTGAAATAGGGCGAAACAGAGCTAAA
>NW_018164461.1:205580-205966 GCF_001263595.1 Phalaenopsis equestris
CTAGAAGCCCAAAAATGGCCAGAAACCCTCGCCGACAGCGCCCTCGAGCCCACCGACGGCGTCCGGGACAACTATGGACCGAGTTTTAGCGGTTATGGGCTAAAATTCAACGTATTTAGACGCTTTTTGAAAGGATTCTTGTGGCAACTCTTCAAACTTCATCCCTACACTTTAAAAGAATAAATTTAGGTTAGAAAAATATGATTTTTGTGAGAGGAATGTTAGGAAAGGTGTGGGGAAAGTTTGGGGTTTTTAGAATAGGAGTAGAAATGTAGATTTCTACCCTTTTGGAGAAATTGGAGAGGAGATTTTGAGAGAATTTGTAAGGAGATGTTCTAGCATTGCATGGATCAGTGGGAGACTTTGTGGGAGAGATATTTGTCTTT
>NW_018164461.1:206464-215396 GCF_001263595.1 Phalaenopsis equestris
AGTAAACAAGCATAAGATTAGTCAATATTCTTTATGCCTGGACCAAAGGGTAAAGAATAAGATTGCTCCTATTTGGCACATACAATATTTAATGCATCTCATTCCTTTACGTTATTTGATTCATTGCATAAGAATACTAGTTTTTATTATCTCAAAATTCTCCAAACCAATTCCTCCAGAAAGGTGTCTCTTTAGAATTAATATTTGCATTTAGTTACAGTCACTATCTTTACATTTAACACTTGAATTTAGGAGTAGTTACTAGATAAAACATCATTTTAATCGACATTCTAAACTAAGGACTAATTGTAGTAGATTAGAATTTGACTAAGGACCTCTTACCTCGCTTCCCTGTGGGATCAATAAACGGGACTCCACTAGAGCTCTGTATTACTTGAGCGATATGTATACTTGCGTTTGAAATTGTGACTTTACAAAGTCATTATAAATTTATAAATTTTGGTTCATAAATTCTTGCATATTAAAAGTTGCATCAAGTTTTTAGCGTCATTGTCGGGGGTTTAAATCTTCTAGTAGTGGTGTCAAATTCTTGTATTTTTAAGCATATATAAAGTCGCTGTCACCGGTCCCATCAAATATCTTGAAGCTTGGGAATACAAAACCCTTAAGGAAAGGTACGACATCAAACTCTTTCAGGTAAGGTCTACCTTTTAGAATCAATGCACCACCCTTAGATTGGGTTAAGGCATCCTGAACTTGCTCGACCATCTGTTTGAATTCTTTCTCTGGCATGGCGCTTGGTGGAGAATCCTTCTTCAGTTGCTCATCTCTATTTGCTGAGACAACCTCTCTTCTTTCATCTGTAATGTGTATTATCTCTGGTTGGTTGATTTCTGGAGATGCTAGTTATGGCGCTTGTGACTGTCCTTGAATAATGGCCACAGCGGTCATGACGATATGACGCCGGCCATCTCTTCTATCCTTTTCTCCAATAGGCTGACTTGCTCATCACTTAGGAGGATAACCTTGCGCAGCTCATCTATGGTGTTCTCTTCAGTAGAAGGTTGAGTGTCGTGCACAAATACAGCGACCCTTATTTTGATGACATGGACATGCATGAAATCTTCTTCAAGGTAGTCATCATAGTCAAAATTTTCATCATCATCATCGATGGAAACTCCATATTCTCAAGCCAACTTGGAAATCTTGACTCTAAGCTTTTCAACTTTTTCTTTGATTATTGATCCTTGAATCATCTTAAGATCTAAAGGACCCTGCTGGACATCCTCTACTTGTTCTTCCATCTCACCCGCAATCGTTGCGACAATGTCAGATATTTCAGACCCTGGCTTCATTCCATGATCTTGCCCTGCAGGTTCACTGGACTGTATCGGTGCAGCAACCTTGGGTATCCATACTTTTCTCTTTGACAATGATGTCTCAGGACGGAGTGTCCTAGCAGAAACATTAGTATATTGAGCAGAAATATGCTCCCCATGGTGTAGACCAGATACAATATCAGGTAACCTCTTTGTCTTTTCCTTTTTAGGAATATCTTTGTGATGTGTGTTTGGTAGGATTCTCGGACCCAGTATTGACTTCACTGGTCGATGACCTGTAGTCCTGGTAGCGGTGGAATCTGTAGTAATAGTAGCAGTGTCAACTATGTTTCCCAGGCAGAACCATATGGGAATGCAAGCGGGCAGATTTTCATTTGACTTTTGTTTGGCGGACTTGATGTCCCTTAAAATCTCTTCCTTCATTTGAGGGGATATTGCATGTCTCGCTCGTTTGAGTAACTCACGGACTGAACAACCCTCTTTTACAGCTAGTCTCTGAAAAACTAAGCTGACTTGAGTGATAGGGGTAGACTTCTTTTTCCCTGTCCATGAAGTGATGGTAGCGCAACAGTAATCTTCTGGACACTCTCGTGTCCGTCGATGTCCACTAGGGGATGAAATCTGCTTCCTCGCAGTAGTGGATATATTTCTAGTAGTTCAAATTCCTCTTAGTGAGGCTCTTCCTCGACAGGTATTTCCTCAGGAGTCTGGGCTTTAGTAGCACTTTGAACTCTTCTGTTACGGTTTGTCTTCTGAGTTTGGGTTAATAGTGTAGTTCTTGAACTCGATCTGATTTTGAATATTGGTCGTGAGACAGCCAATCCCTTAGTCAGATCTTCAATTATCATTACTTCTTTCCCCTTGGCAGCAGCGGGGATAGCAGGCTTGGTAGGTGTCACGACGGCAACAGTAGTCTTGGCTTTTTTGTAGGAAGGGAAGTCCCAAAGATAGTTCAGGTTGAACTCAGCAGATGGCTCCTAAACTTCTGGAGCGGTGACTTTCATTACGAGAAATGGAGCCTTCCCAAGGATAACCTCGAGGTCTTTAAACCCGACTCCGAACTTAATGGTGGGAGCAACATTGCGAGCTTCATGGCTTGTTGGCAAGTTGCACGAAAAGGTCAGCGTTGGGTTGGCCAATGCAGTAGCTTTTGGGGTTAGCTATATGACCAAAACCTTGTAATCTTTAGTGCACGCACTGAAAATTTACAGAGGTTGGTCTGTAGACCAGGTAAGTCTTAGCTTGTGGGACTTTTAAAATTTTTAGTAAAAAGGTAATTTTAAAGTAGAAAATTTTAATTAATATAAGAAAATCTTAAAGCGCGTGCAGCACAACACAATTTGATTTAATTTGCAAAATATGAAATCAGATTTGGGAGGGAGATGTGATGTGTTTAGGACCCAGTGGGAGACCCATTTAGCAACACACAATGCCCAGGTGGAACTAGTCTACCAACACCTATTGGGGTTTGACCCCACATAAAGATTTAAAGAGTCTTTAATGGCCTCCTGAACCCCTATGTTCAAAGGTGATTGAACAGCAAAGGTGATTGAACAGGCAGTTGGCCGCCTGAAGTCCAAGGAGTTGGCAAGGAGTTGGCCGTACTTTCCCAAGGCAGAAATGGGTAAAGCATGCCAACGGAAGAAGGGTAATTTTGGTTCATAAGGGACATGAACACATTACCAATGTATGAAGATATTTTTTCTTTGTTTGAATGGAGAGAAAATCTCTTCCCCGGCGGAGTCGCCAGAAGCTGGTGGCACTATTTTGGTTAAGGAGTTGCCCGTAAGAAGCTGTCGGTCACCGAATTGAAATCTCATCGCCCGCTTCAGAAGGACGTTTAAGTTTAGAAAATTATGAAATAAAACTGACCTCATATTTTTAAAGTTTAAATGAAAGAGCTCTATACCTCAAATCATGTAGGATGAGGCTCGATCAAATAAACTAAGAAATATATGACATCCGTTTGGTCTGTGAAACCGTTTTCTTTATTGACAATTTCTCTTATTTAATATGAAGAATTAAATAAGGTTTATATTAAGTTGGGTTCGAGAAAGCTTCCTATAAGGGCAAGCCCCTATAGTTAATTACATCTTAAATGACCGAATTCATCTAAGAAAACTCTCGATAAAAATCAAGAAATATTATCTTCAAGAAATTCAAAGGAAAGGACTTTTCAATGAAATTGGATAAAGAGGTGTGAAAGGGGAATGATTCAAATTTGGAACATTTTTATTGTAGAATCCAAAGAAGGAAGAACTAAGGGATGTTATAGATCCAGAGGAGAAACCCAGTGACTTCTCAGTCTATCCTATTGTTTGGCTTCAATTTTAAGGACAAAAATTTAAGTGTTTCACTCTGCAAATTTTAATAATTTAGGGCATACATTTATCGTGTGAAGTAATCACACAAATAGCTTGGAAGATGTGAGGATTTTAGGTCGCGTCAAACGACAACCTCAGAATCCTAAGACGAGTTAGGGCTTATATTGTACAGCATAGCTGACAAAGGCCTAAAGATAAGGTGAGGATTTATGTTGCTTGCATAAGTAGACAACCTTGAAAAACCTCAAAGTCCTATGGCTTTGTTGTTTAAGTCTAAGGAAGAAAGATTGGTTTAGCTGGTGTAGACAAGTTTTGCTGTTGAACATGGTCGTGCTGCCCAACATGCTAGCTCCAAGCTCCTTACCATGATGAATTTGAGTTTTCTAGGGTGTCAAGTTATGATATCAAATCAGGTGACCTTATGGTTGGAGTTCCTTATTGTAGTTCCTTAATTTTTCATGGGGGATGTTAAAGTTGATTAGAGCGACACAGGTTAGGATCCTACGGTTCTCGCGTTCCGACACCACTATTTTCTATTGGATTCACTTAGTTCAAATGAATTTACTAAACTCAACTTAATGAGTTTAGTAATTTCATTTAGACCATGGGAAGCCTCGTTAGCAACCTTAGGTTACCTCCTCCGAGGGATTCCCGATCATCCCATGGAGATGTCTTAATTTAGTTGAAATTTTGATTTTTGTGATGTTTGTGATTAAATTTTGAGTTGTTTATATTTTGAATGTTGTGGTGGTGAATTTGTTGTGGTTTGATTTTAACTTTAGTTTTGGTTTTGGTTTTATGGCTATCCTGATAGTTTTAATTTTTGGTTGTTTTGGTTTTATGGCTATCCTGATAGTTTTAATTTCATGCAGGGTGACATCGTTGTTTAGCATGCAAGTTTTGCAAGTATAAAAATTACAAGAAAGACAATAATATAAACTATAAAAACGTACCTGGCGAGTCTTCTCATTTCATCTCCTGAAACTTAAAATGCATGTGAGGGCAGTTCATGTAGAGGCAGAAAAGTAAGATTTTGGTAGTTTTCCTAACCCTATGTCATATCTTGGTGGGTCCTTTGGAGTTCAATTAAGGATGATTTTGTTAAGCAAAGCATATTAAGTTTAGTAGACCTCTAAGGTATCCAACAGGTTAGGAGGAAGAAACAGGTTTATGCTTCCCTCTTATCACCTGGTAAAAAGCCTCAAGCTCATTTAAACTTATTATGTTGCTTAATAATTCATCTTATGAATGCCCTAATGCTCAATGTACACTGATGTCCAAATTATCCCTAGGAGTAGGGTAATTATAATTTATAATTTAATTTTGAAGATTATGGGTAAGCTAGTGTTGTTGGAACACTTAGCCAAACTTTGGTCCTAATTGGGCTTGTAGTGCCTTAAAATGTGTTAATTTTAGCTATGTTTGCTTTCCTAATCCTCATTTAATCAATCTTGATTTAACTTAGATCACTACTAAGCCCTTAAGACCTAGGTGAGTGTCTTAATTAATTTTGAAAAGGTTAAATTTTGGGTGATCATTATTCGTTATTTGAATTTCATTTGAACATCAAATAGGGGTATTAAATTGATTAATTATTGACTTCAAAAGTCATACCCCTAAGTCTTAGGTTCATTTAATTTTAATAAACCTCCAAATTTTAATAATTTAGAAATTTATTAATTTAACATTTTAATTAGAAAAGTGAGGTTGGTTTCTACCAATTAATCCCCTTTTTAATTTCAGTCATACAAACAAGTTAATTAAGATTAGAGGTTGCCCATTTCCCTCCTTGAATTAAGCCTAAACATTAATTAAGGCCAAATTCTTAAAATTACACTTTTTCCCCTAAGTCTCTAACACTTAATAATTTGTCAAATTCAAATCAAATGACTTTGAAATTTTTATCCTATCTCATTCATTGGACCATTAAGACATCAGAGGAGAAAATGTGATTTTTCAATATTCAATTTAATTTTTATAATTATCTTCATGCAAAAATGGCATTTTTCAAAGAAAATTTGCTAACTTGACCAAGGTAAAGTTTAATCACGTGAAATTTTTACTCAAGGTAGAGGTAGACTAGAGAGCCATTTAGACAAAATTTCATGATTTTTTTAGTTTTATTTGAATTATTAGAATTATTTTAAATTATGGGGTATTTATTAAATATTAAATATTTTAAATGGGGAAAATTAAGTTTTGTATTTTTAAAAAATCTCTTTGAGGTCAGAGAACCCAGAGAATTAATTTTTATTTTTTTTCTAATTTTCTTTGATTTATTAGAATTATTTTAGTGGAATTCCCTTATTTTTAATGAAAACCCATTTTTAGCCTTTAAAAATCATTTTTTAAGCTTTAAAATTCAATATCTTTATTTATAAAACCAAGAAAAATATTTCAATTGTTCCTAAATGTTTAGAAAACAATTTAGAACATTTGCAAAAATTTATTATTTTTGTGATTTTTATGAATTTTTTTATTATATAAATATTTAAAATAGGCTTAAAAATGAAGTTTTTATTTTAAACACCATTATATTTTTATAAAATTTTTTTGATCACAGAGAACTCCAAAAACAAGTTTTCATAATTTTTTGAGTTATATTTTGATTATTAAAAATCATTTTAGTGCCAAAAAGAATATTTAACTCGAAAAATCTATTGAGGCCACCAAATGTACCCAAAATGCTTTAAAAATTTTATGGGGAGTTCTCTGGATCTTAGAAAATAGTGGAGATAAAAAATCAAGTCATTTTTATGTTTATATTTTCCAAAATTAACTATCTTATGGATTTAAGGTTTATGAAGATTAGGTGCATTTTAAATGACTTGACTCATGAGAAATTTTCCTAAGGGTTCTCTGGTCATAGTAAACCTTCCAAAATTTTCTTAGATTTTTTCTAAGCAACATGCTAATTATTATGATTAATTTAAGCAAATAATGTGCATAAACTTGAAAAATATGGGTCTCTGTCTAGAGGTCTCCTCTGGCTTTGAAAAAATCAGGGAATGTTCCCCTTGACAGAGGCTATAACATGCCAAATATTCAAGTCATGGTGAAATGCCTATATGCATGGAGAATCAAAAGACTCAAGACAGTGTTTAATTAATTAAAATTAAAATATGCATCAAATGGACTTCAAATTATTACCACATTGTTTACCTTTGTTCACTGTGCAAGAGGGTATTTTTTTTATTTTTGTGATTTTTCTATACCGAGATATGAATTTTTAAAGTTAGGGGTATCTTCTGAATTATTTAAATCCATATTTATCTATTTAAACATGCGGCGTTGACTGGATCCTAGGAAGTCCAAAGCTCCACGTAGCGTACTCCCATTTGACGCTGCCGTTTATGCTAGCAGCCACGTGTCCCGCAGTTCATGTAAAGAAGCACTGTCCGACTTCATCTTGACCATTCATCTGATGCACACTCGATCGAACGGCGCTCTGTCATCATCCCCAATGGCCTACGTCCATCTTCAAGGCTTGATATCTCCCTCATTTCTTAGCCAAATTGAATGAATTTTTTTTTAAATTCTTATCTAGACTAGAGGAACATATCTATATGGTTATAATGTCATGAAATCAACTCAAAGTAAATGAAGAACCTTAATAGGCTCAGGATGAGGAGGAGTTCAATACCTTTGCTCTGAGAAGGGAAGCTTCAATCAGAGGTTCCTGACATGATTTTTGGAGTCCAAGGAGGCTAGGGATTAAACCTCTGGTTGTGGTGTAAGGTCTAGGTATGAATGTGATCAAGCTTGAGTTCAGGTGTTGGTCTAGAGCTATGTTAGGGGCACTGTAGAAGGAGGATTTGATTGGGCTTTGTCTTCTATCAGTGTTATGAAGGTGTGGGTAAGTTTAATTTTAGTTTGGTGGACTGTGGAGGTGTATTGAGCTCTATCCTGGTTTTAGGCAGAAGTTTGAGCTCAAAATTAAGCTTCTGCAGTGGGAATCAGTGGGAGAAGATGGTTGGATTGCACTGAGGATGTCTCAAATAAGCTCTGCGAGTGATTTGGGAGGCTCTCTCTGAGAAAATTTCAGCACTCCCTCCATGATCGTGGAGGTTGCTTTTATAAGAAAATGGCTAAGGGGTGGATGTCATGGCCAATTGGGGGGTGCAATGTTGTGCTTAGGTGGAGGGCAAAGAGGATCCAACGTCTCATTTGAGTGAGGTGGCCTCTAGGTTTGATTTGGGTGAAACTCAAGGGGAGGTAGCCTTCGATTTTGGCTTTTCCGGTGACTAGGTCGGTCGGCCATGGCAGGGGGAGGTGGCTAGGAGCTCAGGGAACCCAGGGGAATCTGTCACTGCAATTTAATGGGCAGAGGTTTAGTTTTGGCAAAAAGATCTTAAGCCTAAGCAAAAATGGAAATAAAATCCCTTAATTTAGGGGACCATTGGTCCATGGCTCACTTAGCTTGGTTTAGTTGAGTTTTGGCTCAAGGCTCAGTCTTAGGGTCCAACTAATGGATGTGGAGTTATTAATTTGATTTTTGGAGTCATTAATTTGATGGCTTTGGGGTGGTTAGGCTACATTTAGAGCATGGGTCCAAGTGGGTGCAAATGACCAAAACTTAGGTTTGGGCTAGGCTAGCCATGTCCTTGAGCCCAATTTATTGATGCACTTGATGTAGATGATTGTAATGAACATTTTTGGTGAAGGATTGAAAGGATTTTGAGTTCAATTGGAGGGTCAATTTGAAGGAATTTGAAAACTTGGTTTTTTTGGGCATGTTAGGCTAATGTTGGGTCTAGATTGGGCTAGCCTTGGGCTAAGTCCAAATTAATTATTGATAATGGTTAAAAAAAATGCCATGAAGAGTGTACAACATGAATTGGGTGGCAATTTTGGGGTTAACACATTCAATTTGGGGAAATTTGGAGGCATTGAAATTTGGAGACATAGCCAATTTGGGGCAAATTTATAGCTTATGACTTTTGGTTGACATTGAGTGAAGTTCAAAATTAAGTGAAATTTAGGTTTAACCAAAGCCAATTGAAGGTCAAGTTTGATGTGTAGAATGCTATGAAGAGTTTAAAACATCAATTGTGGTCCAATTGAGGGAGCTATGGATTCAATTTGGTGAGATTATATCATGTGTCTAAAATTGGGGGTTTGACCTAAATAAAAAATTGGGCTCAAATCATGGGCCAATTGTGCTTGTATTTGGTTTATTTTGGTCACATTGAAGGTGAATTTGAGTTTGGGATTGAAATTTGGGGAGATTGTGATCAGATTGATGGACATTTGAGTTGAATTTAGGAAATTTTGGGCCTCTAAAGGTAAATTTGGGGGTCTTGGTCA
>NW_018164461.1:215551-232429 GCF_001263595.1 Phalaenopsis equestris
GGGTAATTTGGGTTGGTGATTTTGGGTAATTTGGGTGTTTTCAAAAGGTTTGAAATGATTTTTGAACAAATTTAGGTATTTTTGGTAAATCTGAGTTTTTTGACAAATTTAGGGTTTCAAGGGTACTTAGGTAATTTGAGTAGATTTGAGGGCAAAAGGTCAGGCTGGGTATTTTGGGTAAAATTGGGGAACTAACCACCAAAAGTAAGCCATGGGCCAATGAAAACCCCATTTTGGTGCTCTATATACTGGTCTTAGCTAAACCCTAGCTTAGAGCTAGTTGGTTTAGGGGACCATCTACATGAGTTTCCCAAAGGCTTAAGGGACCAAAGTTAGGAAATTCTGGGTTTAGGGTAGTAAGTGATTGTGAGTGAAGTGAGTGCCTTAGCTCTAGATCAACACCCAAGGTCAACCCTAAGGTTAAATAGCCCTATAGGAACTCTCCTTGAGCTCCCCCATAATGACCCCACCTACTAAGTGCTACAGGTTAGGACCAATATGTGGAACTTCAAGTTGATTAAAGAAGAGTTTAGAATTTCTAATAGTGAGGGTGCCTTTTTCTAGTTCTCTAAGAATAGTCAATAGGAAAGTCATATGGCTAGACTCTAGGCTACTAAAAAGAAATACTAGACCTCAACCAAAAGTGAGGTCAACAAATGGACCCCAATATTTGTGGTGTATTGGGCAAGCACACCGCTCGTATTGGCATTGACCGATAAGATCAACAAAACCAATACAGAATCCCAAGTCAACAGACCTAGAAGAAATGTGTAGAGTTATGTGTGCTATTTGTTTCCACTGGGGAATATAGCAAGTGAATATTTGATGAAAGCTAAGAAGTAGGGACTCTCGCTGAGGATTAGAGAGTGGATTTTAAGTTATGTGATTTCAGGGATTTATAGAGGATGGGAATCAGTGTGAAAGTTTTGACCCTGGGGGGATTTGAAATTCAAGTATTAATTTTAGAAGAGGGTCAGAAGTTAAGGACCGACCATGAAAAGAGATGAATTAGGAGTTAGGTACTGATCTCATGATAAGGATTGAAAGTTAAAAATCAATCACAAGAGAGAGCGTCAGAAGGTAGGGACCGATCTCAAAAGGGTGAATCAGAGGTTAAGGAATGATTTTAAAATGAGAATTGAAAGTTGAAGATCAATCTCAAAAGAGAGCATCGAAAGGTAAGGACTGACCTCAATAGGGTGAATCACAGGTTAAAAACTGATTCTAAAATGAGAATTGACAGGCAAGGGTCAATCTCAAAAGAGAGCATCGGAAGGTAAGGACCGACCTTAAAAGGGTGAATCAGAAATTAGGGACTGATTTGAAAATGAAAATTGAAAGGTAGTGATCTATCTCAAAGGAGAGCATAGGAAGGTAAGGATCGACCTCAAAAGGGTGAATCAGAAGTTAAGGACTGATTCTAAAATGAGAATTGACAGGCATTGACAGGTAAGGGCCAATCTCAACAGGTAAGGGCCAATCTCAAGAGAGAGCATCGGAAGGCAAGGACCGACCTCCAAAAGTTAAGGATTGATTCTAAGGATTGATTCTAAAATGAGAATTGATAGGTAAGGGTCAATCTCAAAAGAGAGCGTTGGAAGGTAAGGAACGACCTCAATAGGGTGAATCAGAAGTTAAGGACTGATTCTAAAATGAGAATTAGCAGGTAAGGGTCAATCTCAAGAGAGAGCATCGGAAGGTAAGGATTGACCTCAAAAAAAGTGAACAGAAGGTAGTGACTAATCCTAAATGAGAATTTACATGTAAGGGTCAATCTCAAAGGAGAGCATCATAAGGCAAGGAATGACCTCAAAAGGAGTGAATCAGAAGGTAGGGTAGTGACTGATCCTACGGTAGTGACTGATCCTAAATGAGAATTAACAGGTAAGGGTCAATCTCAAAAGAGAGCGTCGGAAGGTAAGGACCAACCTCAAAAGGAGTGAATCAGAAGGTAGTGATTGATTAAAAATTAGAATTAATAGGTAAGGGTCAATCTCAAAAAGAGAGCGTCGGAAGGTAAGGACTGACCTTGAAATGAGTGAATCATAAGATAGTGACTGATTCTAAGATGAGAATTGACAGGTAAGGGTCAATCTCGAAAAGAGAGCAATGGAAGGGAAGGACCGACCTCGAAAGGAGTGAATCAGAAGGTAGTGAATGATTCTAAATGAGAATTGATAGATAAGGGTCAATTTCAAAAGAGATCATCGGAAGGTAAGGACCGACCTCGAAAGGAGTGAATCAGAAGGTAGTGAATGATTCTAAATGAGAATTGATAGATAAGGGTCAATTTCAAAAGAGATCATCGGAAGGTAAGGACCGACCTCGAAAGGAGTGAATTAGAAGGTAGTGACTGATCTTAAATGAGAATTGACAGGTAAGGATCAATCCCAAAAAAGAGCATCGGAAGGTAATGACCGACCTCAAAAAGGATGAATCAGAAGGTAATAACTGATTCAAAGATGAGAGTTGAAAGGTAAAGTTCAATCTCAAAAGAGAGCATCGAAAGGTAAGGACCGACCTCAAAAGTAGGGAATCAGAAATTAGGGACTAATTCAAAAATGAGAATTCACAGGTAAGGGTCAATCTCAAGAGAGAGCGTCAGAAGGTAAGGACCGACCTCGAAAAGAGTGAATCATAATGTAGTGACTGATTTGAAATGAGAATTGATAGGTAACGGTTAATCTCAAAAAGGGAGCGTGAAAGATAAGGACTGACCTCAAAAGGGTGAATCAGAAGGTAGTGACTGATTTGAAAAAAGAATTGACAGGTAAGGGTCAATCCCAAAAGAGAGCGTCGGAAGGTAAGGACCGACCTCAAAAGGAGTGAATCAGAAGGTAGTGAATGATTCTAAATGAGAATTGATAGATAAGGGTCAATTTCAAAAGAGATCATCGGAAGGTAAGGACCGACCTCGAAAGGAGTGAATTAGAAGGTAGTGACTGATCTTAAATGAGAATTGACAGGTAAGGATCAATCCCAAAAAAGAGCATCGGAAGGTAATGACCGACCTCAAAAAGGATGAATCAGAAGGTAATAACTGATTCAAAGATGAGAGTTGAAAGGTAAAGTTCAATCTCAAAAGAGAGCATCGAAAGGTAAGGACCGACCTCAAAAGTAGGGAATCAGAAATTAGGGACTAATTCAAAAATGAGAATTCACAGGTAAGGGTCAATCTCAAGAGAGAGCGTCAGAAGGTAAGGACCGACCTCGAAAAGAGTGAATCATAAGGTAGTGACTGATTTGAAATGAGAATTGATAGGTAACGGTCAATCTCAAAAAGGGAGCGTGGAAGAGTAAGAACCGACCTCAAAAGGGTGAATCAGAAGGCAGTGCCTGATTCGAAATGAGAATTGACAAGTATTGACAGGTAAGGGTGACAGGTAAGGGTCAATCCCAAAAGAGAGCGTCGGAAGGTAAGGACCGACCTCAAAAGGAGTGAATCAGAAGGTAGTGACTGATTATAAATGAGAATTGACAGGAAAGGGTGAATCTCAAGAGAGAGCGTCGGAAGGTAAGGAACAACCTTGAAAAGGGTGAATCAGAAGGTAGTGACTGATTCAAAATGAGAATTGACAGGTAAGGTTCAATCTCAAAAGAGAGCGTCAGAAGATAAGGACCGACCTCAAAAGGAGTGAATCAGAAGGTAGTGACTGATCCTAAATGAGAATTAATCGGTAAGGGTCAATCCCAAAAGAGAGCGTTGAAAGGTAAGGACTGACCTCGAAACGAGTGAATCAGAAAGTAGTGACTAATTCAAAATGAGAATTGATAGGTAAGGGTCAATCTCAAGAGAGAGCATCAGAAAGTAAGGATCGACCTCTAAAAGGGTGAATCAGAAGGTAGTGATTTTTTTGAAGATGAGAATTCTACAGAGTTTGTAGTGTTTGATTTAAAGACATGTGCTATATGTAAAGGTTGACATTGTTGAAGAGGATTTGTGAAAATTTGCATTTTTTTTTACGCAGAATGTGAAATTTCGTGGAGATGTAAAATTCCACGGGGATGTTAAGAGAATTAGTGCAGACAAAGATAATTGTGTTGCGAGAGCAAAGAGTAAGAAACTCCGAAATCGAGAGAATCCACTCAACAAATTTATTTTCTTTTCTTATTGTTTTTATTACATTTAATTTTTCAAAATATGTCTTTAAAATTTTAATTTTAATTCAAATTTTAATTTTGTTGGTTGATTTTTCAAAAGAGACTTTTTTTATTTAAATTTATCATAATTTATTATATTTTCATCATTTTTTTATTTGAAAGTTTTGTTTTTTTTATCATTAAATGTTTGTTATTTCGTTCTTCGTTCATTGTAGTTGCAAAACAACGCATTGTTCAATGGCTTTTATCCATCGCACCGAGAAGGGCAATTGAACAATCAAACAAATTTTCTGAAAGGAATTTCATTAATCTGCTTCAATAAAATGTTACAGATGAAAAGTAGGTCAATGCCTCAAAAAGAGTACAATATGCAAACTACATGAAGGTACATCCGAAATGTGTCATTTTGAGTACATATCATGGACTGATCATGTCTGATACATATCATATCTACAATGTAGTAGAGAAGAAAGAGAAACCCTCTGAATATTTGTCCCCTTGTGTAGTAAGCTAGTGATCAAGCTAACCATCTGGCCATGTTCCAGGACAAGAGGTCCCTTCATGTGCACCTAGAGGTGCAACCTTCTCATAGCTCATACGGAGCTCATACGGCAGCAAGCTCATATCGCAACAGTTCTTCGAGTTCAGGATCCAACTGAAATCCAAATGGTATTTTTTTGTTGTCCATCTGTTGGAAAGTCACAGACACCCTACGACATTGTACTCCGGGAATGCAGTGCTTGGCAACATCTGCACCGTTGCCTTTTAGAACAAACACTGAACCAACCAGTAGGGGAATCTCTATAGATCCTCTGAATTCTCTGGGGTTGATGACATCGATTTATTTCCCAAAGAGAATATTGCTTTCACTCATGAATGAGACTATGCAGAAGGGTCTTATAAAATCATGATAATCAATGTGAGGAGGTATGCAGTCTCCCTCGTCATATATGTTGATGATGCAGTTGTTTGGAATGCAGTCGATTGGCAGTATGTTCCATCGAACCATTTGTTTAATCATCCATTTGATTATCGGGTGCAGCGGATCCACTGATCGTACCTGAGAATCCTGGGAGGATTTCCTTGCCTATCTTTCATGAAATTATAGCAGCATCCGCATTGTATTGTAATTCTTCCCTTTCCTCTCATCCATTTCCTTGGCTCATAGTAGGTTCTTTCCATGAGCAATCCTGCTCGACCTCTGTCTCTTAAGTCAAAGATACAATCCAGAATACTTTGTTCATCTTTTTCTGAAAAGGCCCTGGTATACAATTCCAGTCCTTCCAATATATTGACGAGCTCTCCACGGACTTCTTTATAGAACTCAAAGCTTCTTTTGTTTACTTTGCTGATTTTATAATACTCTGTTGTGCTGAGGACGGGCGGCTGGTGTGGACATTCCCTCATTTCATTATTGACAGGAATGCAGACTGGTGCTAGAGTTACCTCTAACGGGATGTATGACTTGGCGTCCATCAGAACATATGGCTCAATATACCGTGGGTCATATTATTCTGTACCCATTGGGACGTATGCCCCCTCCATCTGGCAATCGCTAGTCTGAGATTGATCTTCATTAAAGGCATATTCTTCAAGAGTGTTGAAATGCTCCAAGTGTAGGACATTACAGTCCAGACATTCGACAAAAGCTCATGCAGCTGACATTGTGGCGGGATTTTCAACGCTGCAAGTAGGGCAACCAGCGTAAAGGTCATCAAAGGCTGGCGGTACTTCTGGCTCTTGAACATACCCAGGCTCCTCATCTGTGTTTGGGCAGGCTGGAAGAAGTTTTCTTCATATCCAGATTATAGATGTGTCCCTCTAGAATGGGGACGATTTGGTTTTCTATTTGTTATTGACGTCTCTTTTCTTCTCTCAAGAGAGCCCTGTGCTTACAACGGTTGGCATTTCTCTGTTGAGTCTCCGTAGCAAAGCAAACGGTATCCTAACGTTGTTAGCAACAACCAAGTTTCTGGCCGGAGTGGATACCATGGATGGTAGACAGCTGGTTCCTTCCATGGGATCGTGCTAATTATCACCTCTTTCCCCTTCAGCGAGGGATTGCTTTTGGATCTGAATTTCAAAAGTGAGGGCAGTCCCTCCTTTTCTTGTCCGCTGACTACATCCATTAGAGGACCTTCGTAGCCCATGTCAATTTCATTGAACTCCATGTCAAAGTTAATAATGTCACTTTGTGGAGTCATCTCCTCATTAAACGCGAGGTTTCAGTCATCCTTGAAGGCAAAGATCAGCTTCTGACCTGACATTTTTCTGCAGACGATAGAAAAAACACCAGTGAGCTGAAACTTAGTGTGAACAAGAACAAAACAGAGTTTTTTTAGTTAGAGGAAATTTTAATTTATTTTGGTGAAGAAGTTATTTATTTATGTATTTATTTTGTTTAATTTAATAAATATTAAATTTAAACTTAAAGGTAGAAAAGAGAATTGCAGTGTGCAATTTTCCAAATTCTTCATTCAATTGAGGTTAATTGAAAAAATTTTTGGACCCGGTCACAGACTTTTGGCCACATAGATAACCCCCAGAACAATCAAAATTTTATAATTTTCAAATCAAGCAGTGATAAGCAATGTCAGGTTGCATAGTATGTTTTCAGGTATTGTCCGTTGATTGGCAGCATGAGACTTTCATCCCGGAAATCCACTAAATGGTAGGCTCCCCCTGCATAAACCTTTTCAATGACAAATGGTCCCTCCCAAGTTGGCTTGAATTTTTCACCTATCTTGCGGCGTGCAAGAATGGGCCTTTTGAGTACAAGGACGAGGTCACCAACTTTAAATGTCCTTGGGCTAACCAAATTGTTGTGAGATTGTAACATCTTAGCCTGATAAAGCTCCAAATGTTGTTGTGCTTCAAGCCATTTTCCTTAAAGATTCTCTAGTTCTTCAAGTCTGAGCTTTGCACTTTCCTTTGTCGTAAGCTGATTGGCGACTGCGACTCTGAGAGACGACGTCTCAATTTCTAGTGGCAGTACAGCTTCAGACCCATACACGAGCATGTAAGGTGTACACTGAGTGAGAGCCTTGAATGTTGTCCGGTAGGCCCACAAGGCTTCTAGCAATTTGTTGTGCCAATTTCTTTTATTTTCATCGAGTGTTTTCTTTAAAATCGGTACCAATGTCTTGTTGAAGGCCTCAGCCTATCCATTTTCTCTGGGATAATAAATTGTAGAGTATCTTCAATTTATTCCGTGTAGTTTAACAAAGTTGTTGATTTTTGTACTTTTGAATGTTGTCCCATTGTCAGAGATTACTCTGCGTGGTACACCAAAATGGTAGACGATTTGGTTTTTGAAGAATTGGAGAATATACTGTGTTGTAACCTCTCGTAGCGGTACTACCTTGTCCATTTAGAGAAGTAGTCTGTAGCAGCGAGAATAAATTTGTGTCCTTTAGAATATGGAGGGTCTATCAGACCTATTATGTACGTGCCCCAACACTCAAATGGACACGAAGCAAGAGTTGGGTGTAGCACATTCAGAGGTTGGTGCAAGACCACTCCATGCACTTGACTTGGCGCTGATGACATTGTCTGGTTGTATCCATGCAGTCAGACATCATTGCTAGCCAATACTATCCGAGTCTTTTGATCTTCACTTTCATCTTTGGCCCTGACTGATGAGTGTCATACAATCTGGCATGTACTTCTTTGATAATATTTTGTTCTTCGGCTCTGCTTAAGCACCGTAGCCACATCTGATCGAACGATCTTCTGTAGAGGACATCATCTACTAGAGCATACGACATAGCCCTTTTTGTGATGTGATGTGCTTCAGACTTTTCTTCTGGCAACTTTCTAGTAAGTAAATATTCTATTTATGGCTTGCGCCAATCTTCATTGATATCTGCAACTGCAATTGTTGTTTTTCTTTTCTGAGCTTGTGTAGATTTTTAAGGTCAATTTGAGACAAAACCTGACTTCCTTGTATTGTGATTTCAATGGAATCCTCCGGGGGACATGTCAATTCTTTAGCGAGTTTTGCTAGCACATTAGCATGGGCATTTTCTCTCTGAGGAATCTGATAGAAAATTACATTGGGAATCTGTTCCAATAGCTTCATCGTGTAACGGTGGTATTCTGCTAGCCTTGGTTTCAGAATTTTGTATTGTCCGGCGACTTACTAGATGACAAGTTGAGAGTCACAGTAGATGACAATATTCTATATGTGCATTGAAATTTTTAACTCCAACCATGTGATTAAGGCTTCATATTCTGCTTCATTGTTGGTGCACGGCTCTGTCAGGTGGTATGAGGACCTCAAAATATTTTTATCTGGCTTGATAAAGATCAAACCAATACCTGCTTTGCTTGGTATATCTAAGCCTTTGTCTTTTTTGGCTGATGAAGCACCATCGAATAGCGCCATCGAAGTACATCTCCCAGCATTGTGCACTGGATAATTCCATTTGTAATATTTGCTCATCTAGTAGTTTGTCGTTGAGAGGGGACCCAGCTGACAGTGGGTACGCAGCGAGAAAGTCTACTAGAATGTGTCCCTTGATAGCACGGAGGGGAACAAAAGTCATATCAAATTATAATAAGATCATTGAACATCTTGCAAGACATCCGGAGAGTGTTGGTTGGTTCATCAAAAATTATAACGGATTAACTTTTGAGATCAGGATAATTTTATGAGAGAGCATGTAATGTCTAAGCTTTTGGGCGTTTAGTGCCAGATAATACTTCTCAATAGGTGGATACCTCATCTCCGTCGGTATTAGATGACAAATTAAGTAGTAGAGTGTGTTTTCTTTACCCTCATCATTGACTTGGGCTAAGAGGACTCCAAGAGAGTCATCTAAGGCCGCGGTATAAAGTATCAAAGGTTTTCTTGGGATAGATGCTGCCAAAACAGGAGGTGTCATTAAATATTGCTTAACGTCCTTAAAGGCCCGCTGGCATTTCTCTTCCCAAATGAATTTGGCTTCCTTTTTAATTAATACCGAGAAGGGCTGACACCTACCTGAGAGATTAGAGATAAAGCGTCTCAGATATGCCAACTTCCCTTGGAAGGAAAGTAGTTGTTTCAAAGTTTTAGGATGAGGCATTTATAAGATAAATTTAATCTTATTTGGGTCGATCTCGATTCCCTATTGATGGAAAACATCGATTCCTCGATGACAGACAACGAATCCTAGAAATTTCCCGGAGGTAACGCCAAAGGTGCACTTTAAGGGATTCATTTTAAGGTCATATCATCGTAATCATTCAAACACGATCCTTAAATCGTGCAAATGGTCTATTTTTCATTTACTTTTGATTACCAAATCATCCATGTAGCATTCTACTTGGTTTATGAATGAGGTGTCAAAAATCTTTGTCATTGCTCGTTGGTATGTAGCTCCAGCGTTCTTTAACCCAAATGGCATCACTATGTAGTAGAAAATCCCAATAGGCGTTCTGATGGCTGTGAAAGCTGCATCTTCAGGAGCCATCTTGATTTAGTTGTACCCCGATGATCCATTCATGAAGGAGAAAGTTTTGTGTGTAGAAGCGATACCCACCATCATTTCTGTTATTTGTAGCAGAAACTCGTCTTTCAGACATGCTTTATATAGATCTTTGAAATCGACACAAATGCGTATCTGTCCATTTTCATTCTTGACTGGAACAATGTTAGTGAAACTCGTCTTTCAGACATGCTTTATATAGATCTTTGAAATTGACACAAATGCGTATCTGTCCATTTTCATTCTTGACTGGAACAATGTTAGTTAACCATTTGGGGTACTGCTCTTCTTTCACAAAGTTAGTGTCTGTTAGTTTCTTTACCTCGGTGATTACTTGCTGCTCTATTTTGAGGTGCATTCTTCTGGGAGCTTGTTTCACTGGGGTTATATTCCTATCCACCCTGAGATTTAATGAACCGCAACCTCTGCTGACAGTCCTAGCATCTCATCACAACTCCAGGTGAAGCAATCTTTGAATTCTATTAACAATTTGATCAATTTTTGATCAATTTTGAAGATTCTTCATCGTTGAGTAAGGAACTTATAAAGGTAGGTCGGGGTTGTTCTTCAGTCCCGAGGTTAATTTCCCTTAACTCGTCGATAGTTGACTTGATTTCCTCCTTAAATTCTACTGGAGCCTCTCCTATGGGTTGATCAGTAGAGTCATCCTCTATATCGAGGCAATCCTTTTCTGATTTGCTAGTAATAACCATGCAAAATTTTGAATCATCAACTGGTCCCACTGTACCAAATCTGAGACCCTCTATCGAGTTTGGAGTTTCACTTTTAACATTCCATAACTTTTCAAAAAGTTGAAAGTTGATTCAAAAAGTTGAAATTTATCTTTTGGCATTTATTTTGGCAAATATCCCTGTTGAATTAACTTTTGTACATAAGGCAAAAAAAGTAACCAAAAGGCGATTCCATTAATTCATTAGGATCATCATCCAAATTTACTGATTTTCAAGATTAGTAGAGGTAGAAGTACAGTAAAATTTGATCGGCTTCAAACCAACACTACGGACTTCCTTGACCTCTAAACTCTTGACCTTTTGACGGAGGATCGGAGTAAGGGTCATAATATTCACATAGTGGTTTATCCGATCATACATTGTTTCATATTCACTTTTCTCCGTATCTTTTAAGGAAATCTTGTATTGAGGTTTCTTCTATTTTATCATCATTATTTCATATTCAGAACTGTCTTCATCACCAATGTTGATGGTTAGCCTAGTCCGTTCAACAATTAGATTGATTCTTCCTCGTCCACATCCCCGGCCTCGACCAAAGGTGCGTGAACCAAAAGAAGCTCCACCAATTTAATGTAGAAGGGTGGCGGAAGATCGTTGAAGCTGAGTTGAATGGCCTACTTTTTGTGATTTTCTGAATCTTCATTTTTGTTTGTCAGAATCTCTCGCGAGAAGACACTTTTCTTTGGTGGCGCGCAGTAGGCAACATCTTCATAAATACCGACTTCATGAATTGAAAATGGTTGTAGATCTTCTTTGATGCAGTATTCTTGTCCTTCTTTACAGTATTTGATGCACTGATCTAGAGATGACGAAACCATGTTGTGTTCATGAATCCACAGTCAACCAAGTAGAGGGTTAAAAGAGGTCTCAACATTGATGATATGAAATTTAGCGGTTGTTGTTAGTTCTCTGACCTTCATAAGTAGTGTGATCAATCCATGGGCTCTTTTTCCTTTTTGGTTAAATCCTCTAAGCATCAGTTTATCGGTCGTAAGCTCTTGGGCTTTGATGTCCAAATAGGCCAATATCCGTAGGCTCATCAAGTTGAGAGATGCTCCTGGATCTACCAGAACTCTGGATAATACAAATCTGTCGATGTTGACGGATATGTAGAGTGGTCAATTGTGGTCGGTGGTACCAAGCAGCAAATCTTCATCGTGAAGGTTACCCCTGACTGTTCTTTCAATGAGCAAACTTCATCTGAAGATATGCTGGCCAACTGAGCTAGACAAATCTTTGGGTCGAGCTAGACAAAGATGCTGGCCAACTGAGCTAGACAAATCTTTGGGTCAAGCTAGACAAAGCTATAACTAGAGCTTCTCTCATCTCCTTTGACACGATCAGAGCATCGTAAATGCTTAGTCGAGCTGGTAACTTCCTAAGATGAGCTAGCACATTGTAATCTAATTTTTATGGTCCTCTAATTTTTTCTTAACTGTGTGGTTCTTCCATTGACGGAGGTAGAGGTAATTCCTCTCGAGTTACTATTTATTTTCCTTTGTCTATAGGAGCTATCCTTTGGGGCAATACTTTCTCACTTCTTAAGTTTATTTCTGTAATTTCTTCGTCTTTAGGTATCATTATTGAATCTTCTGGTGTTTCTTCTTTGTCGAAAAGACCTAAGTTGCGGGCGAGTGGTGTGTCGTGGTGTTCGAGGATTGGCTCCTTGCTCCCGGTGCTGTCGTAAGCAGTATCATTGATGTCTTCTTTGGTATCGTTAAAGAGTTCATCAGACTCAAGTATGATTTGAGGATCATTTTGGGAATTGAGATCAGAGTTAGATTGGTCACAATCAATTAAGTCATCACTAAAAACAGTTAAAACGTAGCTGAAATCATGATCATTATATTCATCAGCCCCTGGAGGGGTAATCATTCTTCTTTTTCTTTGACTTTGATGACAATGACTCTTTCGGTGAAATCTTCATCTCGGGTCTGGCGGGCTGAAGACTCTGAGCGGTAGTTTTCTTTCAAGCGTTCTGGATTTGATTTAACGTCTTCTTAGATGATTTGCTCCAAACTGTATCCCATCTATCATTTTTGGCATGTGCGGAAGTTTGTTTTGATGAATTCTACATTTGGTTTAGTACCCTCTTAACCTTGTTCCAAGTTGTACTCCATCCAGCTTTTCCAGTGTAAGGATCAATCGGAGAGATTGGCTCGATCGAAATCATATTTATAGAACCTTTTGCAGGTTCTTTTAAATACTCATTCGGGATCGTTATATTTCCTTCTTTGAGATTGTTCTTGAGCCGATCCTTAAAAATGAAACATTCTTCTATTGTATGTCCCAGTAATCTGTGATATGGGCAATAAATTGGTTGATCCTTCTTATCGACTTTTTTGGGTTTCTTTAGGTCTGGTAGTTTGAACTCAGGCTTCTTCATCAGACTTCTGAATATCTTAGATTCAACTTCATCTTTGAAAGAGTACACCATTTTTTGTCATTTTGCCAGAGATATTCTTTTATTTTGAGATGATCCACCCTGAGGCAATCGCTGGTTAGACTGGCTATTCGGTTTCGAAGCCTGTTTTGACAAAGATTGACGAGGAGTTTCTGCATATATCTTTATCATTTGTTTTCATTTATCAACTGTTATGACTATTCCGAGTTTCTTTTCAAACACTCTTCGTTGCAAACACTCTGGTTGTCTTGGATTTCTTGTGAGAATTCATATGTTTGATTTCTTCCTGATTTTGATTTCTTCCTGATAACTACTAGCCTTGCTGAGTAGCTTCTCGAAGGATTTGATGGTGAGTCCCTTGAGCATGAAAACTACTGATCCATGAATGCTTTTGAATAGGATCTCAATCGCAATCTCAATCGCATGATGTTCATGTTCCTGTAGTTGAGGTTTGCACTTCATGTTAAGGTTTCTCTACCTCAAAATGTAATCCACTAAAGTCTCATCGGGCTTTTGTTTCTCCATCATGAGTTCTCATATGGAACTATGATGTTGCACTCCGATGAATCTCTTTATAAATAATTGTTCAAACTAGGTGAATTTTTTAACCGATCCATTGGGCAAATCGGCATACCAATCGAAAGCAACTCCTGGTAAGCTGCTGACAAATTGTTGAAAGCGTAAAGCTTCATTATTTCTTGTATTGCCACAACTAGCTCGGAAGTGTGCTAGGTGCTGTCTGGGATTTCCAGTCCCATCAAATATCTTGAAGTTTAGGAATACGAAACCCTTAGGGAAAGGTATGGCATCAAACTCTTCCTAGTAAGGTCTACCTTTTAGAATCAATGTATCACCCTTAGATTGGGTTAAGGCATCCCGAACTTGCTCGACCATCTGTTTGAATTCTTTCTCTGGCATGGCACCCGGTGGAGAATCCTTCTTCGATTGCTCATCTCTGTTTGCTGAGACAATCTCACTTCTTTCATTTGTAATATGTATGATTTCTGGTTGGTTAATTTATTGAGATGCTAGTTGCGGCGCTTGTGACTTCCCTTGAATAGTGATCATAGCGGTCATGGCGGCGGCTATCTCTTCTATCCTTTTCTCCAATAGGCTGACTTGCTTATCCCTTAGGAGGATAGCTCTACGCAGCTCATCTACGACGTTCTCTTCAGTAGAAGGTTGAGCCTCGTGCGCAGATGTAGCGGCTCTAGTTTTGATGACATGGACATCCATGAAATCTTCTTCAAGGTAATCATTATAGTCAAAATCTTCATCATCATCATCGATGAAAACTCCATGTTCCCGAGCCAACTCAGAAATCTTGGCTCAGCTTTTCAACTTTTTCTTTGATTATCGATTTTTGAATCATCTTAAGATCTGGATGACCCTGCTGGACATCCTCTACTTATTCTTCCATCTCCCTGACAATCGTTGTGACCATGTCAGATATTTTGGACCCTGACTTCATTCCATGATCTTGCCCTGTGGGTTCACTAGACTGTATTGGTGCAGCAACCTTGGGTATCCATACTTTTTTCTTCGACGATGATGTCTCGAGATGGAGTGTCCTAACAACAACATCCGTATGTCGAGGAAGAGTATGCTCCCCATAGTGTAGATCAGATACAATATCAAGTAACCTCTTTGTCTTTTTCTTTTAGGAATATCTTTGTGATGTGTGCTTGGTAGGATTCTCAGACCCAATCTTGACTTTACTGGTCAACGGCATGTGGTCGTGGTAGTAGTGGAATTTGTAGTAACAGCGACAGTGTCAACCCTGTTTCCCAGGCAGAATCAGACGGGAATGCTAGAGGGCATATTTTCATTTAACTTTTGTTTAGAAGATTTGATGTCCTTTAAAATATCTTCCTTCATTTTAGGGGATATTGCATGTCCCATTTTTTTGAGTAACTCACCGACTGAACAACCCTCTTTGATAACAAGTCTTTGAAAAACTGAGCTGACTCGAGTGATGGAGGAAGACTTCTTTTTCTCTCTATCTTATCCATGAAGTGATGGTAACACAGCAACAAACTTTTGGACACTCTTGTGTCCATCAGTGTCCACTAGAGGATGAAATCTACTTCCTCGCAGCAGTGGATATATTTCTGGTAGTTCAAATTCTTCTTGGTGAGGCTCTTCCTCGACAGGTATTTCCTCAAGAGTCTGGGCTTTATTCGAACTCTTCTGTTACGGTTTCCGGTTTCTCTTCTAAGTTAGGGTTAATGGTGCAGTTCTTGAACTCGATCCAATTTCAAATATTGGTGGCAGGATAGCCAATCCCTCAGTCAGATCTTTAATTATCATTATTTCTTTCCCCTTGGCAGTAGCGGGGACAACAGGCTTGGTAGGTGCCACGACGACAACAGTAGTCTTGGCTTTCTTGTAGGAAGGAAAGTCCTGAAGATAGTTTAGGTTGAACTCAACAGATGGCTCCTAAACTTCTGGAGTAGTGACTTTCATCACGACAAACAGAGCCTTCTCGAGGATAAGCTCAAGGTCTTCCAATCCGGCTCCGAACTTAATGGTGGGAGCAATCTTGCGGGCTTCATGGCTTGTTGACAAGTTGCACGAAAAGGACAGCGTTGGGTAGGCCATTGCAGTAGCTTTAAAACTGAAAACAGCGTTGGGTAGGCCATTGCAGTAGCTTTAAAACTAAAAATTTTGGAGTTAGCTATATGACAAAAACCTTGTAATGTTAGTGCAAGCACTAAAAATTAACAGAGGTTAATCTATAGACCGGATAAGTTTTAGTTTATGGAGATTTTTTTAAAAAATTTTAATAGTAAGGTGATTTGAAAGTAGAAAAATTTAATTTGTAAAAAAAATTTGAAGCGCGCGCAGCACAACATAACTTTGATTTAATTTGCACAATAGCAAATCAAACTTGAAAAGGAGATGTGAAGTGTTTAGGACCCGGTTCGGGACCCATTTAGCAACACACAGTGCCGAGGTGGAATTTAGTCCACCAACACACCTATTGGGGTCCGACCCCACATGAATATTTAACGAGTCGTTAATGGCCTCATGAACCCTTCTATTCAAACGGGATCGAACAGACAATCCTGAAGTTTAAACAGTTGGCCGCACTTTCACAAGACAGAAATGAGTAAAGCATACCAGAAGATCACTGCCACCCTAACACCCATCAAGTATGTTATTTATGTGTCTGTCCAATTGACTATCTCTACGCTAAAGAGATTCGTTGCATTGTTAGCACTAAAAAGTTGAGTTACTCGTTGGAAGCTATCAATCACTAGAATCAAAATCCCGTCGCCCTCCTCAAAAAAGCATTTAACTTACATATATATATATTTAAGTTTAGAAAAATATTAAATCAAACTGATCCCATATCTTTCATAGTTCAAATGAAAGAGCACTACACTTCAAGTTATGTATTTATCTCGAAAGATAAAAACAAGACTTAAGGATGCGGCTCAATCAAATAAACTAAGAAATGTATTGCACTATTTTAGTTTGGAGGAGTTGCACGTAAGAAGCTGTTGGCCACAGGAATCAAAATCCCGTCACCTGTTCACCTGCTTCAGAAGGACATTTTAATATTTAAAAAAATATGAAATCAAACTGACCCCATATTCTTGATAGTTCAAATGAAATAGCACTATACCTCAACTCCTGTATCTATCCAGAGGGATAAACACAAGACTTAAGGATGCGGCTCAATCAAATAAACTAAGAAATGTATTACGTCCATTTGGTCTGCAAAACCATTTTATTTGCCGAAAATTTTCCCTATTTAATGTGAAGAATTAAATAGGGTTTATATTAAGCTAGGTTCGAGAAAGCTTCCTATAAGGGCAAGCCCCTACAGTTAATTACATTTTAAATTATCGAAGTCATCTAAGAAGACTCTCGAGAAAAATTATCTCGAGAAAAATTAAATTAAGAAATATTATCTTCAAGGAATTTAAAGGAAAGGACTTTTCAATGAAATCGGACAAAGAGGTGTGAAAGGGGAATGGTTCAAATTTGGAACATTTTTATTGTAGAATCCAAAGGAGTAGGAACTAGGGGATGTCATGGATCCAGAGGAGAACCTCGATGACTTCCAAGTCTATCTTATTTTTTGGCTTCAATTTAGAGGAGAAATTATTTGAATGTTTCATTCTGAGTGTTTCATCCTGCA
>NW_018164461.1:232489-280548 GCF_001263595.1 Phalaenopsis equestris
CACAAATAGCCTGGCAAATAGCCTGGAAGATGTGAGGATTTAGGCCACGACGAACGACAACCTCGGAATCCTAAAACGAGTTAGGCTTAGATTATATAGCAGATATTATATAACAGATCTATACAAATGCCTAAAGATAAGGTGAGGATTTATGTTGCATAAGCAGATAACTTAGAAATCCTATGGCTTTGGTTGTTTAATTCTAAGGAAGGAAGTTGGTTTAGTTGGTGTAGACGTGTTTTGCTGTTGAAGATGGTCGTGCTGCCCACCATGCTAGCTCCAAGGTCCTCATCGTGGCAAGTTTAAGTTTTCTAGGATGTCAAGTTATGATATCAAACTAGGTGTCCTTATGGTTGTAGCTCTTTAAATTTTCATGGGGGATGATAAAGTTGATTAGAGAGACACCGGTTAGGATCCCACAGTTCCCTCGTTCCGGCACCATTAATCCTGATAGGTTTAGTATTCATGTAGGGTGGCATCGTTGTTTAGCATGCAAGTTTTGCAAGTATAAAAAGTACAAGAAAGACAGCACTATAAACTATAAAAAGCGTACCTGGTGAGTCTTCTCGTTCCACCACCTGAAACTTAAAATGCAAGTGAAGGCAGTTCATGTAGAGGCAGGAAAGTAAGGTTTTGCTAGTTTTCCTAACCCTATGTAATATTTTGGTGGGTCGCTAGGATTTTAATTAAGGATGATTTTGTTGAGAAAAGCATATTAAATTTAGTAGAAATCCAACAGATCTAGAGAAAGAAGCAGGTCCATGCTACTCTCTCGCTGCCTGGTGGAAATTCCCGAGTTCTTTTAAACTTATTATGTTGCTTAAAAATTCATCCTGTAAATACCTTTAGTGCTCAGTGAGCAAAGATGTCTCAATTATCCCTATGAATAGGGTAATTATCATTTGTAATTTAATTTGAAAGATATGCGGGTGAAGACCCTTAAAGGGGGCAAGCTAGTGTTGTTGGAACACTTAGCCAAATTTTTGTCCTAATTAGGCTCGCAGCATTTTAAAGGTGTTAAATTTTATTTATGTTTTCTTTTCTAATCCTCATTTAATCAGTCTTAATTTAACTTGGATCACTACTAAGCCCATAAGACCTAGGTGAGTGTCTTAATTAATTTAGAAAAGGTTAATTTTTAGGTGATCATGATTCATTATTTGAATTTCATTTGAAAATCAAATAGGGGTATAAAATTAATTAATTATTGACTTCAAAAGTCATTCCCCTAAGTCCTAGGTTCATTTAATTTCAAAAAACTTCCAAATTTAAATAATTTAGAAATTTATTAATTTATCTTTTTAATTAGGAAAGTGAGGTTGGTTTCTACCAATTAATCCCCTTTTTAATTTCAGTCATCAAAAAAAGTTAATTAAGATCAGAGATTGCCCATTTCCCTCAAATTAAGCCTAAATGTTAATTAAGGCCAAATTCCTAAAATTACACTTTTGCCCCTAAGGCTCTAACACTTCATAATTTGTCAAATTCAATTCAAATGACTTTGAAATTTATATCCTACCTCATTGATGCGTCAAATAAGTCATCAGAGGAGAAAATGTGATTTTCTAAAATTTAATTTAATTTATATAATTATTTTCATGCAAAAATGAGATTTTTTAAAGAAAATTTGTTAACTTGATCAAGATAAAGCCTAATCACTTGAAATTTTTACTGGAGGTAGACCTAGACCAGAGAGCCATTCGGACAAAATTTCATGATTTTAAGTTTCGGGGTACTTATTAAATATATAATATTTTAAATGTGGAACACTAAGTTTTACATTTTTGAAAAATCTCCCAGAGGTCAGAGAACCCAAAGAAGCAAACTTTATATTTTTCTAATTTTTCTTTAATTTATTGGAATTATTTTAGTTGAAATCCATTTTTAGCCTTTAAAAATTATTTTAAGCTTCAAAATACAGTATCTTTATTTAGAAAATCAGGAAAAATATTCCAATTATTTCTAAGTGCTTAGAAAACAATTTAAAACATTTCCATGAATTTCATTATTTTTGTGATTTTTTTTAATTTTTAATTATTTTAAATATTTAAAAATAGGCTAAAAATGAAGTTTTTTTTTTAAATACCATTTTATTTTTATAAAATTCCTCTGATCACAGAGAACTCCAAAAATAAATTTTCATAATTTTTTTAGTTATATTTTGATCATTAAAAATTATTTTAGTGCCAAAAAAGATATTTAACTTGAAAAATCAATTTAGGCCATTAAATGGACTCAAAATGCTTTAAAATTTTTATGGGGAGTTCTCTGGATCTTATACAACAGTGGAGATCAAAAATCAAGTCATTTTGATATTTATATTTTCCAAAATTAATTACCTTAGTGTTTTAGGGTTTATGAAGATTAGGTGTATTTTAAATGACCTAACTCATGAGAAATTTTTCTAAGGGTTCCCTGGTCATAGTAAACCTTCCAAAATTTTTTTGAATTTTTCTAAGAAACATGCAGATTATTATGATTAATTTATGCAAATATTAAACATAAACTTGAAAATTATGGATCTCTGTATATTATCTCCTCTGACTTTGGAAAAATCAAGGAGTGTTCCCCTCGGTAGAGGCTACAACATGCCAAAATTTCAAGCCAAGGTGAAATACCTATATGCATGGAGAATCAAAAGACACAAAATAGTGTTTAATTAATTAAAAACAAAACTTGCATCAAATGGACTTCAAAGTATTTCCACATTGTTATCCTTTGTTTACTGAGCAAGAGGGTGTTTTTATTTTATTTTTGTAATTTTTCTACACAAAGATCTGGATTTTTAAAGTTAGGGGTCATTTCTGATTTTTTTTTAATTTCATGTTTATATATTTAAACGTGTGGCGCTTACTGGATCCTAGACAGCTCCAAAGCTTCACGCGACACGCTCCCATTTAACATCGTCATCCACGCTAGCAGCCATGTGTCCCGCGGTTCATGTAAAAAACCGCTGTCCGACTTCCTCTTGACCGTCCATCCGATACACGCTCAATTGAACGGTGCTCCGTCATCGTCCCCAATGGCCTAGCCAGAGAACCGTCCATCTTCAAGGCTTGATATCTTTGCTCTGAGAAGGGAAGCTTCAATTAGAGATGCTTGGCACGTTCGTTGGAGTCCAAGGAGGCTAGGGATTGAGCCTCTAGCTGTGGTGTCAGGTCTAGGTATGAATTCGACCAAGCTCGATTTCAGGTGTTGGTCTGGAGCTATGTTAGGGGCTCTATGGAAGGGGGATTTGATGGGGTTTTATCTTCTTTAAGTGTTGTGAAGGTGTGGGTAAGTTTAATTTTATTTTGGTGGAATTTGGACGTGTATTGAGCTTTGTTCTGGTTTTAGGCAGAAGTTTGAGCTCAAAATTCAGCTTCCACAGTGGGAATCAATGGGGGAATGTGGTTGGATTGCACTGAGGAGGTCCCAAAGAAGCTCTGTGAGTGATTTGGGAAGCTCTCTCTAAGAAAATTTCAACACTCCCTCCATGATTGTGGAGGCGAGCTTTTATAAAAATGGCTAAGGGGTGGTTGTCATGGCCAATTGGGGGGTGCAATGTGGTTCTTAGGTGGGGGAAGAGAGGCTCCAACATCTCATTTGGGTCAGATGGCCTTTAGGTTTGATTTGGGTGAAAGTCAAGAGGAGGTGGCCCTCAGTTTTGTCTTTTCCAGTGACTAGGCTGGTGGGTCATGGCAGGGGGAGGTGGCTAGGAGCTCAGGGAACCCAGGGGAATCTATCACAACAATTTAATGGGCTGAGGTTTAGTTTTGGCAAAAATATCTTAAGCCTAAGCAAATATGGAAATCAAATCCCTTAATTTAGGAGACCATTGGTCTATGGTTTAGTTAGCTTCGGTCAGGTGAGTTTTGGCTCAGTCTTAGGGTCTAGCTAATGGTTGTCGAGTCATCAATTTGATGGTTTTGGGCTGGTTATGCTACATTTTGTGCATGGGTCCAAGTGGGTGCAAATGACCAAAACTTGGGTTTGGACTAGGATGGCCATGTTTTTTAGCCCAATTGATTGATGCACTTGATGTAGATGATTGTAATGAACATTTTTGGTGAAGGATTGAAAGGATTTTTAGTTCAATTGGAGGGTCAATTTGTTGGAATTTGAAAACTTGGTCATTTTGGGCATGTTAGGCTAACCATGGGTCTAGATTGGGCTAGCCTTGGGCTAAGTCCAAATTGATTGCTGATAATGGTCAATAGGAATACTATGAAGAGTTTTCAACATGAATTGGGTGCCAATTTTTGGATTAAGGCAATCAATTTGGTGAAATTTTGAGACAGCCAATTTGGGGCAAATTTTGGGATTTTTAGACTTAAGTTGAAATTAAGTAAAATTGTGGTTTTACCAAGGCCAATTGAAGGTCAAGTTTGATGTGTAGGAATGTTATGAAGAGTTTTCAACATCAATTGTGGTTAATTGAGGTGACTATGGATTCAATTTGGTGAGATTAGGCCAAGTGTCCAAAATTGAGGGTTTGACCTAAATAAAAAATTGGGCTCAAAGCAAGGGCCAATTGAGCTTGGATTTGGTTTATTTTGGTTACATTGAAGGTGAATTTGAGTTTGGGATTGAAATTTGGGGAGATTGGGATCAAATTGATGGACATTTGAATTGAATTTGGGGAAATTTGGGCCTTTAAAAACAAATTTGGGGGTCTTGGTCAAAGATGGTCAAATTAGCCAAATTGGGCCATGTGGTAGTTGAGAAAAATGAAATTGAGAACATTTGAAATATTTTGGAAATTTTTAGGATTTTTTAGAATTTTTGAAACTTTGAGCTATGTAGGGACATTTTGGTAATTTGGCAATTTTTGGTGATTTTGAGTAATTTGGGTGTTTTCAAAAGTTTCGAAAGGATTTTTGAACAAATTGCGTATTTTGGGTAAATTTGGGAATTTTTTCCAAATTTAGGGTTTCAATGGTACTTACGTAATTTGGGTAGGTTTAGGGGCAAATGGCCAGACTGGGTGTTTTGGGTAAAATTGGGGAACTAACCACCAAAATTAAGCCATGGACCAATGGAAACCCCATTTGGATCCTCTATGTACTGGTCTTAGTTGAACCCTAGCCTAGGGCCAGTAGGTTTAGGGGACCATCTACATGAGTTTCCCAAAGGCTCAAGGGACCAAAGTCAAGAAATTTTGGGTTTAGGGTAGTGAGTGATTGTGAGTGAAGTGAGTGCCTTAGCTCTAGACCAACACCCAAGGTCAACCCTAAGGTCAAATAGCCCTATAGGAACTCTCCTTGAGCTCCCCCATAATGAACCCACCTACTAAGTGCTAGAGGTTAGGACCAATGTGTGGAACTTCAAGTTGAGTAAAGAAGAGTTTAGAATTTCTAATGGTGATGGTGCTTTTTTCTAGTTCTCTAAGAATTAGGGCTATAAAAGTACTATGGCTAGACCCTAGCCTTTTAAAGAGAAAGACTAGGGCTGTAACGGAGCCGAGTTTGAGCGAGCTCAGGCTTGGCTCGTGTTCGGCTCGTTCGAAATAGCTCGTGTTCGAAATCGGCTCGTGAACTGTGTGTTCGTGTTCAGCTTGAAATTGGCTCGTTAAACTAAGATTCAGAAAAATATATCTAAAGTGTATTTTTTCGAGCCATTTTAAGCCGAACACGAGCGAACAAACTGTTGTTTGTGTTCGACTTGTTTACATTTCGAGCTTAAAAATTTGTTCTTGTTCGGCTCATTGGCTTAACAAACGAGTCAAACATGAGCTGCTTAACAAGTCGAACACGAGCTGTTCATAAACAACGAGCCAAATTGACAACCCTACTAAGAATAGTCAATAGGAAATTCATATGGCTAGACCCTAGGCAACTAAAGAGAAAGACTAGACCTTAACCAAAAGTGAGGTTAACACTGCCCTAATTGATTTTTCATATTTCTTATTGCGGCCCCTTGACACTCGAGCTCACTCTCCATTTGAATAACAACCTCTTCTAATAAATCCTTCTCATCATTCTGTTGGTTGAAGTCAAAATTATGAGGAAAAGAAAGTTCATTATTATAATAACCATGATTATTCCAACTACATGTCCAATTAATTTGATTATCTTCCCAAAATTGATCTTCTCCTCCAAAATGATTATTCTTGTTAAAATTCAAATGATTTTCCCAACCTGGATTGTAATAATCGAAATAAGAATTATGTATCTCAAAGTCAATTTTAATCCATTATCCAAATGAATTTTGCTCAATAATTGGGGTTCCTTGAGGATATCTTTCTATGTATTGATCTAACTTCCTCTCAATATCTGCAACCTGAGAAATTAAAATTGTAAGCATATCTTCTTGAAATTTTTTCACTCTCTTAGGGTTTACTCTTTCAAAGCTACTAGTATTATAATCCAAATTTGCATATTCATTATATCGTTGATCCGTCATTTCTACATTAAATTCATGGAGTCTTTTTAAATCTCTCCCAAATTTTCTCTCCAAATTTGACTTGTAAAATTCAAAGTATGTAGTTCCTGAACTACACATACAAATCTAAAGACTTAACTAATAGGAAAGATATCAAAAATATTTTTTGTATTTTGGATTTTCTTTAAAATAAACACACAATATTTAAACACACTATATAATAATACTAAAAGTTCCAAATCTAAGTCTTATAGGTTTAACTAAAATTCTCCTATAGTTCTTACGGAAGCATCCTGGGCAACGACACCAAAAACTTGATACACCCCTAGTATGTGTTGTTTTTCTACATGTTTTATTTCAATTTAAATCCTTGGTAACAATGCCAAAAACTTGACCTGTCTTGAAATTACATGGTAATTTAGCTTTAAAAAAATATGGCAAAAAACTTGACCCAATTTATATTAAGTAGTTAATGTGCAAAATCAAAATGTTTATAAAATATATTAAAGTGTTCACACACTAGCGCTTCTACACAAGTGCACGTATAGCTTCAAGTAATATAGAGCTTTCCTTAAAAATCAGAATCGATCTCACAGAAAAGAGTAGTAAGAAATCCTTTAGATTAATTCTATTCTACTACTATAAAGTCTTAGTTTTGGAAGATGAAAATTCTTATAATAATAACTTAAATCATAATATTCAAACTATAAAAATTATAGTAAGAAAGACAATTTAAAATATGTTTAATGAATGCTAAAAGAAATGTAACTAAAAGAACAAGTTTAGTAAACTAATTTCTAATCTTCAAAGTTAAATTTACTAAGACTAAACAAAGTTTTGTGACGAAGAGTTCAAATTGTAAGAAAGCATCCTTCCCCTTTACAATGAATATATGAATTGTGAAGAAATTAAAATCAATTATATATATATATAAACTGTTTTGTGCCAAACAGGAGCAATCATATTCTTTACCCTCTTCTGAGTGCTATAAAGAATATTGACTAATCTAGAGTTTGGTCCCTAATTTAATGGTTAGGCTGGGAGGATGCCGGCTACTACTCTAGAGCTCACACTACTCCCTCACTTGATTACTCCCTCACTTGAGGGCTAACAATCTTGAATCAGTTTCCAATCAACTTGACCAAATTAAAGATTTTAATCTATCACCTTAAAATCTTCAATTTTGCATCCAACAAAGTATATTTTCCTATTTATTACTCAACCCCATGGATGGAATACTCTCCCATGATATCAAATATGACTCTCACTATAGTGACTCTCACTATATTGTAGAAAACATAGCCCTTTCAAAACATATGTTTCTCAACACATTTTAAAATTTCAATTGGCCAAATCGGAAAGTAAATGAAGACCAAAGTTCAAATCAGTAGAAATTTTTGATATTTAAAACCGTATAAAACAAAATCAATTCTTCACAAAACCAAACCTCATGATAGGGAGTAGGATAGAGAAGACTATAATTCATGACAAAGATACGACAAAACATAAATTTCATTAATAAAAACAGGTTTACAAAACAAAATAAATAAAGGACGCAACTTATCTCATAATCTTTACCAAGCAAATCCCTAGAAGTTCTCTTCAAATCTTTCTCTCCTTACAAGAACTCTCAATTCTCTCCTAAATTTGTAATGAAGAAGAAACTTGTCACATTCTCTCTCCTCTTACAATCCTTGAAGAAATTCTACAAGCACATGACTTTCTCTCTTTCTCTCTTGCCTTCTTCTTCTTCTCACTCTCATGCTACACACACACACACATACACACCCACACACCCACACACTCATGCCCCTAAAAACTCATCTTCAAGTCCTAGACTTGCCTCTCTTTTATAAAATGCAGCCTCCTTCAAATAAGAATTCACAATTCTCTCCAAAATTCTATCCAAAAGTCAACTCTTTTGAATTCAAAAGACATGTCCATTGATCCAAGAGCCATATCCCTTCATAAAAGAACCTTCCAAAGTGTTTAGATGCATTGAATCACTCCAAGAGGTGTTTAGAACAAGTGCCTCATTGAAAATTTGCTCAAAATTTATCTTGAACCGCCTTAATCCAAAAAACTTCATCCCTGACACATCTTGCGCCAGTTCTGGTGCATCATGCACCACTCTATAGCAACTCCACTATTTTGATCTGTTTCGCTTCATTTTGCCCCATTTCAGTTGTGTTATTCTCCTAACAGATATACCTACAAAATAAGTATGAAAACAACCTTTCTTTAAAGTGTAACTTTATTCAAAAATATTTGAGAAATGTAAAGTAGATTAAGCATAGAAAGATATAATGAAATGTATCAAGTCAGAATTTTCTTTATTACTCGTTTTACTCCAAATTGCACCATTTTTGCTTCATTTTCTCCAAAAGTTCATTTCTTGTACTTGAAACCAAAAATATACAAAATACTTTCCTTTAAAGTGTAATATCATTAAAAATCATTAAAATTGAGCATAAAATATATATGAAAAGGTAAGTAATTTTTAGGCATATCAGAGACCGACTCTCACTCTAGAGCTCCCACTTCTCCCTCACCTAAGGGCTAACAACCTCGCATTAGTTTCCAATCAACTAAACCAAATTGAGGATTTTAATCTGTCACCATAAAATCTCTAATTCTGTGTCCAACAAAATATATTTCCCCATTTATTTGCACTCAACCCCATGGATTACATTCTCACCCATGGATTTGAATGTGACTCTCACTATATTGTAGAAATCATGGCCCTTTCGGATCATTTATTTCTCAATATATTTTAATATTTCAATTGGTCAGATCAAAAAGTAAATAAAAATTAGAGTTTCAATCATCACAAATTATTGACATTTTAAACCGTATAAATAAAATTAATTCTTCACAAAACCATATCTCATTGTAGAGAGAAAGATAAATAAGACTGCTCAAAATTCATTAGAAGGAAACAACAAGACACAGATTTCATATATAAAAATAAGTTTACAAAATAAAGAAATAAAAGACTTAACTTATCTCACACTCCTTCTCAAGTAAATCACAAGAAGTTTTCTTTAAGCACTTTTCCTCTTTACAAGCACTCTCAATTCTCACTTGGAAATGTAATGGAGAAGAAATCTCTCACTTTCCCTCTCCTCTTACAATCCTAGAAAAAATTCTCCAAGTCCCTCACTCTTTCTCTCACACCACTCTCTCTAGCCTCTCGCCTCTCTCTCTACTGAACCACACTTCCAGTCCTAGACTCCTCTCATTTTAATTAGTGGTTGTCTCCTCTAAAAAAGAATTCAAAATTTTCTATCAAATTCTCTCCAAAAGTCACACCTTTTGAATCCTAAAAGTCACAGCCATTCATTCAAGAGACATATCCCTTCATTAAAAAGTCTTCTAAAGTGTCTAGATTCATTGAATCACTCCATGAGGAGTTTGAGACATTTGAAGCCTTCAAAATCCGCTCAAAATTCATCCCAAATAGCCTTAATCTATCAAATATCATCTCTGGCGCTTCATATGCCAAGTTACTTAATTCTGCACTGTTATGGGTTCTGGCACTTCAGGCGCCGATTCTGGCACTTTGGCGTCACTTCTTTGTGTAACGACGCTTCAGGCGCCAGTTCTGGCACTTCAGATGCCAACTCTCTGAAAAATGGCACTTTAGGCGCCTATCTGGTGCCTCAGGCACCAGAATCACAAAGTTCTCTATTATAGCTCCAAATTTCCTCATTTTTGCTAATTTTGCTTTAAATGCCTAAAATTGATATACCTACGACAAAAAAAATGAAAATACCCTTTTTTAAAGTGCAATACCACCAAAAATAAACATAAAATGTATACTTAACTTAACATGTTATTTTGGTGTATCAGCACCTAAGCGCCGAACCAGTCGCGCTTAAGCGTCGGTTCACTTAAATCGATTTGTGAACAGTTAAAAGTAAAAATTTGAGCAAAAAAATGTCATTTTTGCTCCAACCATCTTTTACCTTGAGATTTTGTGATTTTAGAACCTAGGGCTCCTTCTAAATTGAAGATTTCTTTATGGAATCAAGCCAAATTTACTAGATTTCATCTTCTCAAGGTAAGAGCTTCACTTTTATGTAAATATTTTTTATTTTTACCATGTATTTTGAGTGCATTGGGGATTTATCTAAAAATCACTATTCATGGTCAAAATTTGATAAAAATCTATAGAAAATACATAGAAATTGTAGTTTAAGCTTTTAAAAGTTAAGTTTAATGATTTAGACTTGGGATTAATATTTATTATGAATTTTTTGTGATTTTTAGAAATGACACCAGGAATGAAGAGGAGCAAGGGGAAGTCCATCTTTGATTCTAGTAAGTTCATTAGTTTGAAAGCTCAGGATAGATATACTGAAGCACTGCAATCAAGAAAATTATTTCAAAAGTCTGGGTAGAGAAGTTAAAGATTTAATATACTGAAGCACTGCAATCAAGAAAATTATTTCAAAAATCTGGGTAGAGAAGTTAAAGATTTAATAGTTCATCGATAGTGGGAATGATTCTGTTGTTTTTCTGTTATAGCTGTTATTTCTATGGTTCAGGATTTCAATGCTAATCTCCCTGAAGCTGAGGAAGATCAAGTTATGGTCAGAGGAAAACCACTAGCTTTTTCCTCTAAGGTAATAAATTCATTTACTAGTTGGCCCCCTAGTGTTTTGTATTTTTATTCAAATTTTAATTCAACTGAGGAGGATTTAGAAGAGGATTATGGAAAATAAAAAATGAAATGAGAGTAAATTTCTCTGCGTCAAAGCTTGTTGCCACATCAAAAGCATGATACTATTTTATTTCAGCTGATCTACTTCCTACCAATCACCTCAGTGAAGTTACAAGAGATAAAGCCACTCTGAACTATTGCATTCAGTAATTTAAGCCGATCGATATGGGATTCTTGATCTATCAAACAATCACTAGTTCTGTTATAGCTGCCACTACTACAGGTTTAGGATTCACATACTTAATCTTTTCTTTATGTGATCAAGTTGGTGTTATATTTGATAGTTGGGAGAGGATTATGCGACCTCTAAAGCCTATCACGAGTGTTAATGTGAAATCTTCTTCAGATTATTCCATATTTGGTTGGAGAGGAGGATTTTCTAGAATTTCAGGTGCTTCTACATCTCGTGCTTTTACTTCATGTGCATCTAAATTGCAAGGCAAATCTACTAGTTTTGATTCGTAGGCAGAATTAATACAAAGTATGTTAGATAACTTTAATTATACTATGGATAAGGTACTAAATTTGGAGAAGTAAGTAGATCATATTGATGGTTATATGAAGAGACATAGTGACAATGAAGAAAAATTTCACTCATCTTTGGAAAACCATATTAGGGATGACCAAAGTGTAGTTTTTCCTTATTATCCTCAATACCCTTCATTTGAGCCTACTACTTTTGGGGTGACGATGATAATGATGATGAGGAGGAAGAGGAGGACTGATTTATGTAGTTTAATTTTTAAATTGTGAACTTTATATGTTGTAGTTGTGTTGAACTGTTACTTTGTTATATGTTGTAGTTGTTTACACTGCTACTATTGTTTGTGTTGTGTTTTGTTGTATCAAAGACTGTTGTGATGCATTTGTGTTTTTATGTTAGTATACTTTTTTTTGTGTTAGTAATTGTGTTAATAGTATTGTTTAGTGTATTTTGTTGGTTTGTTTAGAACTTATTCCAAAATTATAGGAAGGGTTAGAATATTACTAACTCTTAATTAAGAATTTCATGTTTAAAATTTTAATTTACTACCATGTATTTTCTTTATGTTGTAATTGTGAATTTATGTTAGTGTGTTTATTTGCTTTTATGTTATCCTCCACTGCATAAAAGTCTAATGAATCTCATATATGATAAAGTTAAGTTAAAATTTGATCAATTAATTTTTACTCTTGTTTTTAATATTTAGGGTATGAAAATTCATATAAGCATGTTATTTTTAGTTTTCATTCTTGCCTATATATATGTGTGTGTGTGTGTGTGTGTGTGTGTGTGTGTGTGTGTGTGTGTGTGTGTGTGTGTGTGTGATGCTAAAATGTCTTATATTATTAAAAACTTAATTTTGGGGGGATGAAAAATAATTTTTAAAACTTGAATTTTATTTATTCTCAAATGGGTTATAAATAAACTTGATTTTGTCTTGAAAAGAAATGATTATGTATATGAAGTTATATTAGGGAAGTAAATTTTTAAATATAGAAATGAGTAAGAAAATTTAGTTTAAACTTATAGTAATGAAGAAAAATATAAAGTTGAAAATTTTTAGTTTAGAAATGATAAATATTGTTTAACTATCTTTAGTAGGAGAAATTGTATTTTTGAAAAATATAGAAGGGTTAGACTTTTATTTTCAATACTTAAATTTCTTTTATTAAAAATTATTTTTAAAACTATTATTATATTATTAAGTAAAAAATTTATATCAAACCTTTGTTTTAGGAAATGAGGAGTGGAATTAAAAATCATTAAAGTTCTATCTAGATATAGTAATCCTCGCCTAAAAAAGAAAAAGAAAAAGAAAAAGAGAAAGAAAAAAAAGAAAAAAAGTAAAGTAGAAAAGGGAGGAGAAGCTTGAGAATTAGCGTCTAATAAAAAATTGGTTCCACTTCTGATCTTTTTAAAGTATAAAACTTAAGAAACTCTTGAGCTTAAGGATATAATATAGTAAGTATAATTATTCTTAATAAAAATTTTTAAGTGGAGAAGATAGAATGCCTAAACTCTGTATTTGGAGAATTTACAAGTATTTATGAACCAGATAGGAACTCATAATTTCAAACTTCTTTACATTAAAAATTTTTAAACTCTTAGTTGGTCTCATTTCCTAATGTTTTTTCTAAATTGGACTGCTGTATTCTAGATCAAAATTTTAGAATATCCTGAAGAAACTCATTTACATAATCTACTTATTTTGGTTTTGAAAGATTGGAGTGTCACTTGTGGATAAGTAACATTTTAAGTTTGAGAGATTTTGATGCACCTAAAATATATAACATTTATGTACACATTTTTATACCTATTTTTTAGGATATTCGATTTAATAGAAGATATTTGTGTGTTTTACTTTTGATGTACAATCAAATGAATGAAAAACGGTGAAAGGAGTGAAAAAGGAGCAAATTTAGAGCAAAAATGAAGAAGGTGTGTGAAAGAACTTTGGTGCTTAAGCGACAAGGATTGGCGGTTACGTGCCAGGATAACAGAGATAGTCGTGCTTAAGCACCACATACCTCACGCTTAAGCGTCAGAGGTACTTATTTAATGATTCATTAAATTTGGACAAATATATGAAAGGGTGTTTGAATAAACTCTTGGTGAAAACGTTGGTTATGGTTAATGGACACGAAAATAACTTCAAATGACTATTGGAAGGAGGCAACGCTTGGAAGGTTCATTGAATGTGGACACATTTTGAAGAGACACCAAAACACCTTTTGGAAAATTATAAAATAAGACTTGGATTAAATGATTGAGGAGAGACTTAATTAGCAGTCGTTGCCCCTCTCTCATAGATTAATTAGGATACTTTTAAAGAGAAGAAAGGAAGGAGTTGTAGTGTGTTAGTAGAGAGTACTATAAAAGAAAGAAAGAGAAGAGATTCAAAGAAAATTCAAGAATTTTGTGGGAAGGAGAGGAATTTTAGATAAGTTTTTATCTTTTTTACTACTTTTGGTTTTAATTTAGACTTCTTGTGTATTTACATGATTTCTACTTTTAAACTTAAGTGTTGTTGTGTTTTCTTCATGAATTCTAAGTAGTTTTCCTTAAAATGATAAGTGATTAAGTGTTGGATGGAAGTTCTGAGAAGTATTGGTCTTTAATGTTGGAATAAATTGTGATTATTCAAAACCTTGTACTTCATCTACTTCTTGATTTGGCTAATTAAGATATTAATATTTGTTGTGAGACAATGTAAGATCTGAGATGGTATTGTCTCAGTCAACTAATTGTAAGAATCACATGAGATTGTATGGATGAGAATGTAATTCATATGGTTGAGTGTCAATAAATAGGGAAATAAACTTTGAACGGTGTAGAGTTAGAGGACTTTAGAGTGACAGACTAAAGCCCCAATTTTAGTTTATTATTTTAGGTTTTGATACAAGATATTAGCTCCCGGGTGGAGGGAGAACAGGGAACACTAGAGTGAGAGCTAGTATCTTCCCTACCTAGACCGTCTTCAAGACTATTCATTCTTTAAATTAACTAATGTTCTTCATAGAATCTCTAGTAATGGTAAAAAATAATATTGCTCCTATTTGGCACAACACAATTTGAATACTTTCATAATATAATTCTTATACTTAAAAAAGATTTTTTATTTATATTGTCTTCATCTTACAAATATCTAGTTAAATTTAGTTAGTTGTTTACTTTATTTTCAGTTATCAAAAATTACAAAAAAATGAACTTTCATTCCAATTATAGCATCTATAGTTTGGGTAAGAATATTTTTTAAAGTAGAGTTTGTTATCTAATTCCTTATATCTAATTTTATCTAATTCCTTATTAACAGATTGTAATTCTCCCTATGGGTTTGATATTTAGGGCTTAATCAAAAAGTCCTATATTACTTGATAACGATACACATACTTACATAATATCTCATATTTAAATATAATAGTTGCACTCTTATTTACTTCAGAGTCATGTATTTGGAGTCGTTGTAAATAAAGAAATATAAATAAAAAGAATTGAGAATATAACCACACATACTTCGTAGTACTGTCATAAAAGACGAGATCAATCACCCCAAAGTTCATTAGGTTTACGTTGCACTCAGTTATATACCTTAATTAAACCATAGGAGAGAGGATAGACAAGTTTGAGCTTGTAGTGTTTAAAGGAATTTAATTATAGGTTATCTTCCCACTAACCCTCAAATATCATTAGATTAAATTTAGCTCACTACAAAGCTCTTAAGTTATTAGGGCTGAATGTGTCATTTTGGAAAAAGTTATATTAAAAACATTTAATTAAAAGAATAACCTATAACTCATCCATTGGATTAGGACTCTAGATTTGTAAGTTATTGACTTCCTGACTTATGTCCCAAACATTTAGATCGTTTAAATTGGTTTCTTCTTCCAAAATTTAACAATTTGGATATAAACAGCTATACTAACAACTATACTCTTCTTTTCTAAAAGTGAAAGTGAATTGGTTTCTACCTACTACCCTCATGTTTTAATCACTTTAGATTATTTTTTAGGATCAAAATATTACCCTTTAAGTTTTTAGCCCATCCTAAACTTTAATTAGGGGTGAAAGATGAAAATTACAATTTTTTTCCCTATGGCTTCTATCTTCATTAATCTTTTTAAATTAATTTATATGGGTTTGGAAATTTGCTGAACTATCTCTCATGTATTAATTGAGATACCAGAGAAGAAATCATATTTTTCTGATCTTTATTTTAATTTATGTAATTATTTAAGTCCAAAGTTAAAATTTCCAAAGTTAATTCATTTAATCAACCAAGGCAAAGTTGTTATCCTTAAGAAAATTACTGAGATGATTTAGGTTAGAGAACCACTTGGACTAGACTTCATGAATTTCTTAATTATATTTTATTTATTATAATTATTTGTTTATTTTGGTGGTTAATTAAATAAAAATATATCTTATTTTATAAAATCATAATTGATCCCCCTAACTTTAAGGAACTCAAAATAGCTTATTTTATATTTTTTTGATATTTATTTTTTTATAATTATTTTATTGAAAATTAGGGAAAATATATTATATTCATTTAAAAATACATAAGTTCATTAAAAAAATTAAGAAAAATATTCTAATTGGTCCAAAATTTTTGTGTCATTTTGATGCATTTTTGTATTTTTGTGAATTTTGATTATTTTTAATAGTTTTTTAAATTAAAAATTAGCCCAAAAATGAACTTTTTATTTTAACATCAATTTTATTTTTCTTGACTGCCCCTGGTCACAAGGATCAGTCCAAATCACTTTTCATAATTTTTTTAATAATATTTTATTTAATATAATTATTTTAGTGCAAAAATCTCGTTTATCTTAAAAAATATAAATCGATATCAAACACATTTCAAATTGGTTTCAAATTTTTATGGAGGCTTAAAATGTTCATTATCTTCATTGTGAATCAATATTTATGATTTTTTTGATTTTATTTAATTAATTTATTTATTTATGGATTTTAATGAATTAGAATAGGAAATTATATTTTAAATATATTTAAATTTAGGTTTTATTTTTTTTAGGCTCCTCTGACCACAGCGAACATACCAATATATACCTTAGGCTCCTCTGACCACAGCGAACATACCAATATAAACCTCATATTTTTTCTGATTTTTTTTTAATTTATATAATTATTTTCAACAAAAGAGCGACCTAACTTTGGAAATTAGGATTTACCATGCTGGAGGTGTTCTCTGACTTTGGATAAATTAGAGAACACTTCATAGAGAGAAAAAACACTCCAAATTTCTTATCATGATGATTAATATTTAATTATCCATGATTTAATGAAGGTTTAGAGTATTTAATTAATTTAAAAATAAATAAAAGGCAAAAAAATTTTAAATTTTAGTTCATATGATTCTCCTCTATTCACTGAGCACAGGGGTATTTTTATTTTATTTTTATGATTTTTTACACCAAGTTATGAATTTTTGAATTTTTAGAATTATTTAAATTATTTAAAAAGCTATTTTTCTACTTATTCGACTCAGGGCCAGTACAACATAGGACCCGTTGAGCTCCACACGATGCTCTATCATTTGACGTTGCCTTCTGAGTCAATTCCTTGTCATCCTATGCTTTATGTTCCAAGCTCTCATTTGACACCATCTGGTCCGTTGATTCGATACACACTTGAATGCACGACATCCGTTCATTGTCCCCATCTAACATAAACAAAGAACTGCACGTTTTCTAAACCTAAGATCTCACTCGATACACAACCAATTCACATGGGATTTGATCTAATAGTTTCATCTAATCGAGATGAGCACATCCATATGGTTAAAAGCATATGAGAAACAAGTTCACTCATAATTGGTGAAACCGAGCATGGTTATAGGGTTTGTGAGCTATACCTTTGCCCAAGAGGTGAGGCCTTGATTGGGTTGGTTGTAGACATTTGTTGTGATCTCAAAAAGCTCCTCCAAGCATCAAATCAACTTGAGGTTGAGCCAAGGAAAGAGTTCGATTAAGGGGTGATTCAGGTTTGTTCTAGGAGTGGTTTAGAGTGCTCAAAGTGAGGGGGCTTCATTGGGAAACTTCGTCATTTAGTCTGAGAAAGCTTTTGGAACAATAAATTTGAAGTTTGGTGGAGTTTGGTGGAGTGGAAAAAAGGTCCTGGATTTCTAGTTTGAAATTAAGGTTTTATAGTGAGGAAGATAGGCTAGAATTCGATTGGGCTGAGCTTAAGAGAGTCTGGGAAAGTCGTGAGAGCAATTTGGAGGGGTCTCCCTAAGGAATAGACAAAACTCTTCCAATGGCTGAGAGAGGGGTTGTTTAAATAGACATGAGATTAGGGCGCTAGAATTCGATTGGGCTGAGCTTAAGAGAGTCTGAGAAAGCCGCGAGAGCAATTTCCCTAAGGAATAGACAAAACTTTTCCAATGGCTGAGAGAGGGTTTGTTTAAATAGACATGAGATTAGGGCTGAATTGGCCAAGCCAAGGGATAGAGAAGGATAATTAGGCAGAGGGTTGAGCGGCGCAGTTCACTAATGGGAGTGAGCTACATTGGATGGGTAGAATTTGGGTTTTAGCCAAGTGATGACCTTCTCTGTTTTGGGTTTTTCAATGACTAAGATGCCCGACCCAGCCAGAGAAGGTGGCTAGCTGGTTCAGGGAAGGTCAAGGAAGGTTTAATGGTGATTTTCTTTGAGGTTTGATGGTTGATGGCATGGGGTAAAGAGCTTAGCAAAATTATGGTGGAAAGTTCCACAATTTGGGGGACCCTTGGTCCATGGCTCAAGATTTGATTCATGGGTGATTTGATTAGTATCCCAGGGCTTGATAAAATATAAATGTTTAAGTTAGTTTAGAGCTTAGTCTTGAAATTAGGGTTTGGGCTAGAAATTAAACTTGGGTTTGCTTTAAAAACTGATTGAAGGGTTCAATTGGTCTAGGGGGATTTGGTGAAGAATTTAGGAAGTTAAATTGGGGGCATTGATTTGATTGAAGGGCTCAATTTGATGGAATTTTGGCTTATTGTCAATTTTAGGGTAATTGGTATTGGCTTCAATTTAGGTTAGGTTAGGGTTTGGGTCTAGACCAATTGAGGGTTCAAATTGGTCTATAGGAATGTTATAAAGAGTGTAAGATTCAAAATTGAGGGAATTGTGTTTGTTATGGGGTTCAATTTGATGAAATTTAGGGGTATGGTCAAATTTGGAATTTTTTGGCTCAAAATTGAAATTAGGGTTTGGAGGGTGGTTCAATTGGGCTCCAAATTGGTGTAGATTGGGATTGGATAAGTTTATGTAAAATTTAGGTTTGAAATTGGGTGAAATGGAAATGAATTTGGTGAAAATTGGGGTTGATTTAGGGAATTTGACAAGTTAGGGGTAAAATTGGTTTTGGGTCAAAATTGGTCAATTTGGTCAAATTTGGTAAATTTAGGGCAATTGGGCAATGTGGGGAAGTTTCAAATGACCTTTGGGATGAATTTGGGTGGAATTAGGGTTTTGGAAAACTTTTTGGGTGTGAGGGGTATTTGGTAAATTTGGCAAAATTAGGGGGGTTTAATTTGGGAGTTTTGGAGAAAATGGTGCATTTTTGTCAATTTGATTGATTTGGAATGATTTGATATGATTTTTGAAGACAATCTGAATTTTGTCTACTTTAGAAATTGAGGGTTATAGGGGCATTTTGGTAATTTTGGAGAAGTTAGGGGTTGAAAGGCTAAAATTAGGCGTTTAGGTGGAATTGAAAGCCATTGGGTATGTCAATCATGATGGTTACCTTATTTGAGCCATGGAACCAAAGGGAAGCCCATTTTGGATCCTACATGTGTTGGTCCCAGCTACCCTAGCCAAAGGGCTAAGAGCTTGTAGACCACCCACAAGAGTTTCCAAAAGAGCAAAGGAAAATAGGTTCAATGGGTGTAATTTTAACTTTTTAGGACAAGTGGGGAATTGTGATGTGCTTGAGTGTGTGAGAGACCAAACCCTAGCCACCCAAGGTTGCCCTAAGTTTAACAGTCCTATGGGGTCTCATCATTGAATCATCACATGTTTGTCTCAACCTTCTAAGTGCTGGAGGTTCATGAACGTCCATGAATGGTTTCAAAGAGAGCTAGGAGGTGCCTTGATTTTCTATTTAAGTGGGTTACATCTCTACTCTTTTAGGATAGTCAAAAGGAAAATCCTATAGCTAGATCTAAGTACTAAGAGGAAAGAAATGCCTCACCGAAATTGAGGTCAACATGTGGGTATATATAGTTGGGTTTAACCACCAATAAAACTTAGTTTGCCTGCAAACATCAACTTTCTGTTAAAAAATAATATTAATAAAATAATTTGTCGAGTTATCTAGATAATTTAAGTTGAACAAAATGAAAGATTAAATTAATATGTGATTTATGGTGAATGAGTAATCTTGGATAATTAAGCTCGAAAATGTCAAACACGAAAAATAGAAACACCATTATTTCTTAAACTAGATTGTGTCAATTAACTTAATCCATTTCAAAGAATCCATTTCCCAACAATTATTAAACATTAACTTAGATTAAAAGGTTTTTAGTTTGATCTAAGTGTGCACAAAAAAAAAATAAATGATTTTTGTAATTAAGTAGAAATTAATTGTTCAAATAATAAATGAATTCCAATTTTCACTACAATATAAAACATCATTCCATAATTAATATATAAAAAGTGAACAAAAAAGTTAAAATAGTGTATTAAAAAAATTACAATTAGAAAATTTAATTCTATTAGCATAATAACTGAAGGAAAATGATAATAAGAAATTATTTCCCTAATTTAAACTTGTATCAGTCCTCATGAAAATAATATTAAGAACTAATCAGACTACAGTTAAGATTTAAAAGTGAAATGGGAGAGTTAAGATGCTTTGAATTCAAAAACGATGTGTAATCATTACATGAAGTTTGAGATTTTATTCGATCAAATGGGGCTCTAAAAATCTTGATATATTATATATTTATTCGATCAAATGAGCATCAGCATGTTGTGATCACTTAGAACGAAAATAGCCTTGTCAAAATTTAAAAATATTAAAAAAATAAAAAAATAAATTATAAATAAATGTCAGTTTTTATTTTTATTTTCTTTTTTTGTTATTGGCAATCACAATCCATATTATTTTTAATTGATATCAACTAATATATTATGCCCTTTCGAGGTCACTTTTAATTTTAATTTTTTATTTTAAATTTTATTTTATTTTCCCTATTACATTTATATTTTTATTTTAAATAAAATATATTTGATATGATATAAGATATTTAATTGAAAGTATTTATAATAATTTATATTATATTATTTTTTTTTAAAATAAAGGATACAAAAATTTTATTTAATTAACATATTTTTAAATTAAAAAAAATTAAAAAAAAAATTGTTCTTAAATAAAGCTTATATAATTTAAGAAATTATGAATGACCAGGTGCACGAAACCACGTCTGCTTCCCGAGTCCCCCTCCCCCTCTCCCTCCCCGTCCCAAGATTACCGACGACAAAGGCGGATCGCGTCTGGAGAACGGGAGCTCGCTGGAGGAGGCATAGACCGGATCAGCAGCATGTGAAAGATGGGGAGCTTGGGAATCTTTCGGATTGAAGTTAAATCCATCTAATGCCCGGATTTCTAAATCCGGGATTTAAGATTTTGTAGGATTTAGACGTAGTCATTTTCTCTGTTTGGCAGGTTTTATGCTAAATCCTGCTTTAAAAAGGTTTAAACCTTACTACCTAACACCCCCTTAGATTCGTCTATCTTGTTTGACTCATAGATTTTTGGGTTTTCTGCTGTGTTGTTGGTTCTTAGTGTCGGAGTGGGAGTAGAGGAATCCTCAGATAGAAGATGGTTAGACTGTTTTTATCCCCACCACCTTCATGTATCTCCGGAGACAGAGACGGCGTGAAGGAGAGGCTTACACTTTTGGAAAAACTTGAATCAATTTTATGGTCTGCTATGGTATCTGGTGGTCGAAATGAAGCTCGCCTTTGGCTTTGCAATACAATTTCATCCATTCACTCCATAACTCCAAGGGAGCAATGTGAATTGTTTATTGAGCTGTTGAGGCTCAAGAAGTCCAAGCATGATGTTGCGGCTCAACTGTTGCAGATGATCTTTGAAAATAGGCCAAGCAAGGTTGGGTCCATTATTGCAAAAAAATGCTGCATGCTTGAGAAATTTTTTGAAGGTTGATGTCTCCCATTTGCATTGCCCTCCTTGCTTTCACATTCGTTCATTATTATCATTATCATGCATGGCATCATATGTTGTATTTATGCTTTATGTCAATCTCCACATATTTTTAAAATTATATGGATTGCAGGGCATCCAAGACGTATTATGGACTGGTTTGATCACTTTGCCACTGTGGGAGAATCAGGGCACAAAAAGGGAGCCAGGGCACTCTCCAAGTTTGCTTTTATGAACCGTGACACATGCTGGGAGGAGCTCGAGTGGAAAGGAAGACATGGGCAATCTCCAGCAGTGGTTGCTACCAAACCCCATTATTTCCATGACCTGGATGTCCTTCAGACTGTGGAGAACTTCCTTCAGTATGTACGAGATTTTTGGTCTTCAGAGGAACTTGCCGAATCTGTGAAAGATGGTGAAATCTTAAAGATTGATAGAAAATATTTTATAGATAAATTTCTTTACTTAATGTATGAGGAGAACCTTGAAGAAGCATGGATGATTATCGAGGAATTTATAATGGATGAGCAGTTCTCATTTCTCTGCCAACATCTCCTCGTTATTGTAGATGATTCTAGGATGCTAACTTTCTTGAAGTCTGTCAGTAAATTTATTCATATAAATGCACAATGCAAGGAATTAAAATACTCATCATGTTGGCTAGAGAACCTCCTGTCAACTTGCAGTGGGTCTGTATCTGTTGATGAATTTATCTTATTAAATGCTGTAATTTCTCATGGAAGACAGCTTTTACATCTACTGATTGATGAAGAGCATGAGAACGAGAAGGAAAAGCTAGAGATGCTATTGATGAATGGCTTGAATTTTTCTGATACTGATCACTGGGATTTGCTGAAAGAATGCATGAAGATGGAAAAGCAGATAGCAATAAAATGGATTGGACTTCAGTCTTGGGTTATTCACTATCATTTGGCACAGGAATGCAAAACACAAAAATCATGTGAATCATTGTTTTCTGGGAATGGAATAAGTTTTCGCAGAGCTGATAAGTTCTGCTTGTTGCAGTCTAATGAAACTTTTAAAGAACATAGTTTGGAGATTGATGAGGAAGAAATGGCTAGACGGCATCACAATAGGAGAAATAAGGACAAGAAGAGGAGGAAAAAGAAACATAATAATGCTAATGAAAATACTGACGAGCTTTTGGAATTTGAACAATTGAATAGTTTGCATGATTGGAAATTAGGAGGGAGGACTTGGCTTCTCACTACCAACAATTACTCATGTGCTTGGCATATTGTATGTCTCTCTCTCTCTGTCCTCTCTCTCTGTCTCTCTCTCTCGCTCTCTCTCTATGAAATTATCTAATCAATTCGTACTCATCTGCTTCTTCCAATATCTTTCTAATAACAAATTCAAGGAGATCAAAGAAATGGCTTGTGGTTCCTAGTTCTTTTGTTTTTGATATTTCATAAGTATTTGATTTGGAAATTTGCACATTCTTTACATCGAAGTCATTTATTCTTGTAAGTAATACTTTTTCATGTTAAGTTGATGAGTATTTTTTTAAGACAATAATTTAAATGAAGCATTTGATGAGTAGGGAGGACCCACATTGAGTTTAGGGAAATCCTGAATTTTCCTTATGTTTATTTATTTTTATATTATTATTTTGCGCACACCCTTCCATAAAAATAAATGTTTTTGTCCATAAATAAGGAAATAAAAGTATTTCATTATCTCACAATGAAGTTATCATGCAATATTATCAAAAAATGCAGCACATAAAAACTTATATTAATTATTCAATATATCAATCATAATGAAATACAGTACTTTGCTTTCAGTTATGTATTATATATTTGTTTTTTAAATATTATTTTTTCACATCCTCAAAGAGAGGCTTATTCAACACTGCTATTGCCGGGTCCTAAGCCCCAGATGTGAAAAGTGGAGGGTTGCATTAGGTAGTCGACAGCTATTATAAAATTTGTCGAAAAATCATCATATGAATTGAAAAATCTTTCCTTTAGATAATATGTAAATGTTAGGGCGTCCCCTGGAAGCGACGCGTTGTATGACTTGAATACAGTGAAAAGTATGCAAGGGCAGCAAGAGTTCCCACATTACGGACGGATGCGAATAAATAAGTTAGTCCATGAAACTAATATTAGAATAGGATCTTGGAATATAGGTATTTTTATTGGTAAATTTTTGGAATTAGATGATATTATGATTCATAGAAAGATAAATATCTTATATGTCCAAGAAACTAAATGGGTTAGAGAAAAAGCTAAGGAGATTGGTAACTTAGGTTTTAAACTTTGGTATTCAGGTAAGTCACACTAGAAATAGTGTGGGTGTAATTATAGATAAGAGTTTGAAAGGTAATGTTATAAAAATTAATAGAATTAGACATAAAATTATAGCCCTTATGATTATTGCTAATTCTAAGATTTTTAATAATATAAGTGTTTATGCTCCTCAAGTAGTTTTAGATACAGATTCTAAAGATAAATTCTGGAACTAAAGATTACAGATTCTAAAGATAAATTCTGGAATAACTTAGAAGACTTAATACAAATAATACCTTTTGAAGAAAATATTTTTGTTGGAGGAGATTTAATTAGATATGTCGGTAGAGTGGTAAAAGATTTTTGAAATTTTCATGGTAGCTACGATTTTTGAGTAATTAATGAAGAAGGTAGAGCCATATTAGATTTTGCTTTAACGTATGATTTTGTTGTTGCTAATATTTTATTTAAGAAAACATATGAGCATATTATTATTTATAAGAATGAATCTAATAAAACACACAAATTGATTATTTTCTTATGAGAAGAAGAGATCGTTGAGAATGTAAAAATTGTGAGGTCATTGCAAGTGAGAATTTAAGTACTCAACATCGATTATTACTTCTAGATTTTAAGATGAGGAGTTGTGAAATAAAAAATACTAGGAAGCATCGTCGTAGAATTAGATGAGATTACCTAACAGACAAATTTATTTTTATGAATAAAATTCAAGATTTCAAGATTTGGGATGTTCAAGAAGAAGTCAATTCAATGCGAGATAAAATAACAACCACTATTAAATAAGTGGTACAAAAGTGGTACTTGGAGCATCAAAAGATAAAGTTTTTATAAATAAAAATAGTTGGTAGTGGAATAATAATGTGCAAGAAAAGATAAAATATGAGAAATTATAATATAAAAATTGATTTAAATGTAAAAGCTCAGAGAACTAAGAAAAATATCAAAATGACCCATAGAGAGTCTAAAAGAACGATCTGTAAAGCTAAAAATTTTGCTTTTAGTGATTTTTATAATAGATTAGATTCTAAGGAGGGTAAAAAATAGATGTATAAATTAGCCAAATAAAGAAAAAAATAAAGATTTAACTTAAGTAAAGTATATTAAAGATGAAAATAAAAAAAATGCTTTTCTTAGAAAAAGTTATTCAACATACGTGTATGAGTTATTTTGAAAAACTTTTTGATGAAATTTTTGAAAATAAAATCGACTTTAGTGATATTAATATCATTAATAATAAGAAAATGTGTTATTTTTACTGTAGTATTAGTAAAAAAGTAGTTGAGGAGGCTTTAAAGAAAACCAAGGGTGGAAAGTCTGTAGGACCTGATGATATCCCAATTTAAGTGCGGAAATATATAGGAGATTTGGAAGTTTCTTGACTTACTAAATTTTTTAATATTATTTTAAAAATTAAAAAGATGCTTGAGGAGTAGGGGAAGAGTTTTTTGGTCCCATTTTTAAGAATAAAGGAGATGCATAAGAGTTTGCAAATTATAGAGGAATTAAGAGGAATTAAGTTGATGTGCATTATAGAGGAATTAAGTTGATGTGCCATACTTTAAAATTGTGGGAGAGGATAATTGAACATTGGTTAAGATGTATTACAAAATTTTTTGATAATCAATTTGGATTTTTGTCGGACAGGTCTACTATGGAAGGTCTACTATGGAAGCCGTCTACTATGGAAGCCATACATTTATTGAGAGATTTGATGGAGAAGTTCAGAGATAATAAAGAGGATCTACATACGATTTTTATTAAGTTAGAAAAAGCTTACGATATGGTTTCAAATGATATCCTTTGGAAAGTTCTTGAGAAGAAAGATGTTGATATGACTTATATTCAAGTCATTAAAGATATAAAGATATGTATACTGGAGCTGTTACTTGTGTTCGAACAGGAGGATTGACCAAATATTTTCCTATTTCTTTTGGATTACATCAAGGATTGGCTTTAAGCCCATATCTTTTTGCTTTGGTTATGAATGCTCTTGCTAGACATTTACATGAGGATTTACCTTGGTGTATTCTTTTTGCTGATGATATCCTTGTTGTGGATAAGACAAGAGAGAAAGCTCAGGAAAAACTTGAATTATAGAGGTCTGCATTGGAGTCTAAAGACATTTGTTTGAGTAGAACAAAACTGAATACATGGAATGTAATTTTAGTAATAGTAGCTCTAGTGACAAAATTATAACTATGGGTGATCAAATTATTAAAATGTGTGAACGCTTTAGATATCTCGGGTCTATTGTTCAAATTGATCGTGATAAATGAGGGTGTTATTAGTAGAATTCAAGTTGGTTGGTTGAAGTGGAGGAATGCTTCGGGCCTATTGTGTGATAGAAAAATACTGCTTAGACTGAAGGAAAAATTTTATAAGATGGTGGCGAGACCTGCATGGCTCTATGGTGCTAAATGTTAGCCGTTAAGAGAGAAGCATAAATCTAAGTTAAGTGTTGCTGAGATGAGAATGATCAAGTGGATGAGTGGCTTTTCACTTAGAGACAAAATGCGAAATGAATATATCCGTGATAAAGTTGATGTAGCTCCAGTGATGAACAAAAATAGAGAGTCGTCTTAGATGATTTGGTCTCATTAAACGTTGACCATCTGATGATTCGATTAGGGGAGTAGATGTTTTAGATTCGAGTTATGTTAAGAAAGGCGGAAGTTGACCTAGAAAGACTTGGGCATATTGTATAAAAAATGACTTTAATTTATGAGAATTAAATGAAAATATGACACTCAATAGGACGCAATGGAGAAAAATGATACATGAAACTGACCCCACTTGGAGGCATAAAGGTTTGTTGTTGTTGTCAAAAAGAGGCTTATTCTATCCTTATTGATGATATTCCTACATGTCATAAATGAAAAAAGCGAATTTTATAGGAATGAAAAGTTAATTTTCTATAACGGGCGCATAGTACATTTAATGCTGGTATTGGTATAATTTATCTCAAATGCAAATAGGTCTTTGATATGAACTGATTTGAATCTTTTGCCAATTTAAAAAATCTAGTTTTCTTCAAAAGTTCTATATAGAGAAACTTGAATCTGTATTCGTTATATAGATGGTCATCTTTTCTTTCATTACCAAATTTAGATGAAGAATGACATTTTATTCAATCCAATAATGATGATGATGATTTAAATGACACTATATTGCATTCAGGCAGATTTGCCAGAGCATCTTTCAAAGCACTGTTTTTCCACGTGGATGAAGTGGGTCTTATCCAAGTGGTAGTGCTTAATTTCAAGTGTGGATCTACATTTCTGACTATCAAGTATGGACAGCTCTGTGATCATGTAAGAACTAAAAAAATGTAACTTGGATTTGTTATTCTTTTCTTCATAACTTTCTGAGCGTTGTTTTTTGTATAGAGTTATTATCTTACCTTTGTATTACTATTATATTGGTTACTTTTTGATGTCTTTAGTATGCAGCATGGGTTGTGATTGTCGGTATTTTCTTCTCCTGTGTGATCTGCATTTGAATTTTTCCTGCCTTATTGTGCTAACACTATGAAATAACTTGTGACATGCCTTATAGCTCTTGTAATTTTCTTTTTGGTAAATTTTGGTCGAATCCAAATTACAAAAACTAAACTGTGTAACATGCTTATTTATTCTGAAGTCTGAAAATAATAACCGCAACCTTTTTTCTTACCAGCTGCAATCCGTAATCTTCAATGTTTGCTGATTCATATCATAACTTTGACCATACAATTCTCCTCTGCCCAGCCTTTATTTAACCCTTTTAAATTATCTTGAGTCTCTTCTATCACATGAGAGTGGAAGGGCGTTTGTACATTTACCTTGAGTTTCTCAAATCACCAGAGGGTGGGAGGGAAACATAGATATATAAGGAAAAAAGCATTTTTAGTGAAATGATGGGTGAAATATTGGACTTTATGATTGGAGATTATAGCTTTTTTTGGTGCAATCTTTGATAAAAGTAAAAGTAATGATAGTTATATAGATTTAATGTTTTTGATTCTTTTTTTTTGTTTATTGGTGAAAAATGTAAGTAACTAAATCACAAGGAATATGGTTTTTAAATCGGATCAGACCTGTTAGTTTAACCAGTATAATCCTGAACCGGTCCTCTGATGGGTTTGGTCTAGATCCAAATCCACTTTCATATGTAACTAAGGTTGAACAAGTGAGTGAGTTTGGTTTTTGATGAACTGGTCTTTATAATATGGTTAACTTTTTTAGCTTTTTTGCTTTGATTGGAAGGCTAGAAAAAACAATTTAGACTAAAAAAAGAGAAAATAATTAAAGTGTTAATGTCATAAAGTTTTGATTTTGAGTTATATTCAAAATATTCAAGAGCGAAGTACCCTAAATTAGAATGTTTTATTTTGAATTAAAAAGAAATTATTATTGCATCATTGTTACATCATTTCAACTATAAATAAATTTTAATATTTATTATTTCTTTCAGTTCAATTCAATAGAACATTAAAGCTTGAATATATTTTTCTTTTGGTTCAAAATTCTTTGTAATTTTCACAGCTTTGGCGCGGAAATATTACACCGATTTTGTTCTTTTATATTTCAATTCAACGTTTGGTGCAGTTTCAAAATTTTGATAAGGAAAGATTACATCTATTTGGTTTATTCTAGGAAATGAAATAGCACATTATCAAGCTCTGCTTTTATCCATCCTTTTTTTCTTTTTTTCATCTCCTTAACTAATAATGAGAACCACAAAGCACATTACCTTCAGATACTTGGCTCAGATACTCTCTGCATATTCAACATAGCTGTATTCCTTTAACAGTCTCAAGTATCATTATCGTTAAATTATAACAAACTTATTCTTGCTTAGTTGTTGAAGAAACTCTCTCTTTTATATATTATGAAGCAGTAGTATTGCATTGATATGGTTTATGATTAATGAATCTGCTTCCCTATCCTTGTTATCACTAGTAGTTCTTTATGGTATCAGAGCAATCACTTAAGAGCACCTTAACACTTCTTTGCATTTTTTCTTCATTGCCTCTTCTCCCTATAATCCCAAACTTCTCAATATGGATCAATCATTCTCCACCTCTGTAAGCAAGGCTTTATTCCATTCACAATTATTTAGATCAATATATCACCACCCCTCAAATTCCTGATGTCTAACATCAAGCATATAGTTACTACTTAACTTTGCAATGACAACTTGCCAATATCTCAAAACATTCAAAACAGGCTTCGATAGCTTCCTTGATGAATCTACAATCTATCGTGGAAAAGCTATTATGAATGCTTCAGGTTTAATTTTCTCCTGTCCACTCTTCTCAACATAGTTACCTACTGAACAAAATCTAGCCGTTGCTCTATACTCTATAATCACCTTCTCAATTCTTCCTTATGTTCTTAAGCTTGACAACTACTTCATAATCTGGACAACTGTAATGGGTCGTCCAATTTTGGGTTATTCAATTGGAGAATGAACTCCACCACATATGCATGAAAACCGATGGCATGGTCAAGTATATATCCGAATTTTAGTCTCTTCTTAATAAAATTGCACCTGTGGGTTCATATTAATATAAAAAATATCATTTTCTTCTTTATGGCTCGCCTTTCATATATCAAGCTTTCAAAACTGCCATTCGCACCAATTTGATACCTACCAAATTTGTTGAACTCTATTCTCGTTCATGTAGTATAGACATTAATATTGGCAATGAATTAACTAATGACACAATCTGTTGACTCTTGCTCTTACAACCCAGTGCGGTAGTGGCTGTTCACAATATTTACAAGGCCAAGGCCGCAAATCAACTGATTTTCTTAGATGCATGAATTGCATCTCTTCCCCAAACAAGGGAGGAAGGCGTTTCTCAGCTGCCATATAATGCTAAATTTGACGAATTATTGGACACTCAGTTGATAATATTTGGCACCGTGCCAACCTGAGCTACCTATCACCCAATTGTCACTCAGTCTCTACAGCCCTCCTTGTCCTCCCCAAGCATCTCTGATTGCCTACTTGACTCCGTTGTGACATCCTTTTTTTGCTACGGTTCCTTTTTGAAACCCTCCCGTTTGTTTCTTGCATTCAACCTGTCGCGGTTTTTTATTAAACGCGGCAGCGGTTTCGAACCCGTGGCCCGCGCTTTTACCTTTGCTTATTACGTGATTAACCTTCATTCTGGATCGCTGGACTGCCGAACGTGTTCTTCCCTAGGTGATTCCTTGCTCGCCTCTCCCTCGATTGCTTATTAGCGTTGCCTCACCTCTTCCTCCTCCCTCCGATCTCTGGTTACTGTGAGTTATTTTTGATCGCATGCCATTCTATATGCGATTTCTGGCGATTTCATCGGTTGGAATGATTTTCTTTATGCGATTTTTCTGATTTTTTTAATAAAACTCAGATAATGCATGAAAGTTTGTGCTTGATTTGGAATTTGAAAATGGAGAGAGTGTTCATTTGTCTATATGCGATTAAAAGCGATTTCCTGGCTTGATTTTTTTTTATGCGAATACTTTTTTTTTTATGAAATTCGGATAATGTAAGAAAGTTTGTGCTTTGTTTGGAATCTGAAAAAGGAGAGAGTGCTCATTTGTCGATAGCAAGTTTTTGGGTGACCTGCATGCAATTGCCTCAAATGAAAAATATGGGGTGGGGTTTCGGGGTGGGGTTTCATCAATTCCTTTGATGTTTGAGTGACAATTTCACAGCTTAGGGGTTGTGGTTGGGCGCTCTCTGTGGTGGTTGTGGGTATGTGTGTGGTGTGGGGCTATGGTTGGGTGCCTTGTGTGGTGGCTGTGGGTGTTTGTGTGGTGGCTGTGGGTGTGTGTGTGGTGGCTGTGGGTGTGTGTGTGGTGTGTGACTGTGGTTGGGTGCTCTATGTGGTGGCTGTGGGGGTGTGTGTGGTGTGCGGTTGTGGTTGTGTTGCACTGTTGCATTTGATGCTCCATTTTCTATTGTGGGTTGCCCTGTTGTATTTGTTGTTCTATGGTATGTTGGTCTTTAATCTTTGTGGGTTGCCTTATTGAAGGTTTGTCTTGGTGGGTTGCCTTATTGAGTTGCCCTATTGCATTTGTTGTTCTATAGTTTGTTGGGCTTGGTGGGTTGCCCTGTTGCATTTGGTGGTGGCTTTGTTAGTGTGGTGGTGGTGTCTTGCTAGTGTGGTGGTAGAGGTTTTGGGTGGTGGCTGTATTGGGGATATGGGTGTGTGTGTGACTGTGGGTGTTTGTGATAGTGATGTTATCTTGGTGTTGGTATGTATGCATGTGAGTGGTGGTGGTGGTGGCTTGTTAGTATGGTGGTTATTGTCCCTTTATAATTTCATCTGAATTAGAGGATTTGGATTAAAGTGCTGGGGTTAGGTGGTGGCTATTGTCTCTTCTCTGGTTGTTATGAATTATTAATGTTTTCCATTTTCTTTGTTTAGTAACGTAATGATTAAGATCAAAGAAGTCGGTTCATCAGCCATGTGGGATTAAAAAATCACAATCATATTTTGCAACCTCTGTCTTAAGGAGGTTGAGTTTAGAAATAGACCCACCACCTACTTTAACAAAGGGAGACAAAATATTACGAAGAATTTCAAAGAAATGACAGGAAGAGACTATGATATGTTACAATTTAAAAACAAGTGAGATCAGTTGAGAAAGGACTTGAAATTATGGAAGGAACTAAAATGGGGACCACCGACTTTGGTTGGGATCCAATCAAACGGACTATTGATACTTTGGAGAAATGGACTGAGAAATTAGAAGTAATAACCAATCCATTGAAGACTTGTTTTTCTATTCTTTATCCCTCGAAGCTGTTTTAAGTAAGAAACTTGCTCGTATGTTGTAGGCAGTGCCAATCGCTAAGAACTTCAAATTCAGTGGCATTGAGCCGGACCTGGAGGAGAAGTTGGATTGAATATTCATTGAGCCGGACCTGGAGGGTATTTATAGATATGCTCGATGAACTACATAGCCATCATGGACTCTAAGGCTCCTCAAGAATGACATCAAGTGAAGCTAACAATAACTTTCTACATTTTATCACATAATGAATCAATGAGATGCACGATGGACCGATTCCAACATTAATGAATAAAGTTCATGTTTATTTTATGTTCCATGTATCCTTGATACTTAAGATATTGTAAGTTTTATGTTGTTTGTAATTGTTTTTCTACTTTTTCGATTGCTTTCGTTCATTTTTTTAGTGTTAGTGTGGGTTTGTGAGGTCCATGATGAGACGTTCGACTTTGTTGGGTTCTTCTGGACGACCTATTAATCATCGTTGGTTGGTGTCATGTGAAATTCTGATAAAGACAACCAAGTTTCTCTTTCTTTTTGATGCTGGGGTTTTTGCGGTACTTCTGGATGACCTGTTTAGTCACCATTGGTTGGTGTCACATGTTAAATCATGATAAAGGCAACTAAGTTTCTATTTTCTTTTCTTTGATGCTGGTTTTTGTGATACTTCTGGATGATTTTTTTTTTAATGATATACATTTGTGATACACACGAGCTTGACATTAAGTGAACTAAAGGTAGCCAAGTACCCCTGTTTTATAAGGTCTGCTGTCTTTCATTATGACATGTTCAGTGAGGTTGGTGTACTTAGTTTTTTTATACTTAGCACCCGCACAAAACTGTATTTGATTACTACTTTTATAAATTTATAAAGTCCATGTTTATTTTATGTTAGATATTGTAAGTTTAATGTTGTTTGTAATTGATTTTTTTCTTTCTTTGATTGCTTTTAGGCCTTTTTTTCGTGGGTTTGTGAGATCCATGATGAGACGTTCGACCTTGTGGGTTCTCCTGGATGGTTTGTTAGTCGCTGCTAGTTGGTGTCACATGTGAAGCTCCAATAAAAACAACCAAGTTTTTCTCTTCTTTTCGATGTCGGAGTTTTTTAGATACTTCTAGATTATATTTTTTTGGTGATATGCTAATGTGATACACATGAGCTGGGTATTAAGTGAGTTAAAGTCAACCAAGAAATTTTTTTATAAGGTCTGTTATTTTATTGTAGTGACAGATTCGTTAGTTGATATATTTTGTTCTAAGAGACCTAACTTCTGTAAAAAACTGTAATTAATTACTTCTTTTAGCAATTTTAACTTTTGTTATGACTAATTGATTGTCTTTTGAATCATTCAGGAAAGATGAGCTCCATGATTTCAGAGACCTTCTGACGAGTGCTCTGCCACTGTGAATTACAAACTTCCATACGAGGTGACAGTTCTACAGGTGCTCGTCGGGCATCATAGAGAAGTGTGACTTCTTCGGGCAGACAGACAGTCCAACAAATTCCATTGCTGATAGTGATCGGGGTTGGAGGGTATCTTTGGAGAGAGACGTAACTCATGACATACGCCGTCTGAATTTTAAAATTAATATTATCATATTTTTTATTTTAATTTTAATTATTTTTTTTCATTTTTTTATCAATCTTGATACTTTATATTTTATTTTTTGTACTGTTTTGAAGTGATTTTTTGCTTCTCAAGTACTAAATATATTACTATGACAGTTTTGTTCCAAACAACATCTCTGCAAAGGGATAAAATTGTCATTGATAAAAAAAAAAAGATACAAAACAACTATTTTCCAAAAACAAAAATCAAACAATTAACCAGCTTATCTTGATAAGTTGCTTATCAGCAGCTTATTTAGATCAGTTGTTTATCAATAACTTATTTGCAGCTGCCCCAAACAGACCCTTAGTTGACTTCCAGCTTTGGCCAACTCCAAAATTTAGGGTCCTTTTGGGGCAACTGCAGCTTATTAAGAAAAGCAGCTTATCCAGATAAACAACTTATCCTGATAAGCTAGTTGACAATGTGGTTTGTGCGTTTGGAGAACAGCTAATTTGCAGCTGCCTTTGAATAAATGATCATTTTGCCCCTGATTTGAATAAGTTGTTAATTGTTTGGTTTGTACGTTTGGAAAACAACTGATTTATAATTTTTTTTTGATAAATGACTATTTTGACACTGTGCAATGTTGCTGTTTGCAACAGAATTATAACGACAATACATTTGATAGTTGAGAATCAGAAAAATCACTTCATTACAATACAAAAAAACGTACTTGCAATCTAAATGCGTCCATTATTCCCTCCAAGTCAAATGTAATGTATTTGGTTCAATACAATCTTGCTTGAAAATTTATGATGCCGCTTCGAATAATCAGCGATGATTCAGATCTTTCCTATGTCTTCCATTTATCTTAACCATCAATAAGATGGTATGTATGAAAATCTTCCTTTCTTTAATTAACAAAATATGCAAAACACTATACAAAAACAGTAAACTAGACATTCAAAATTTCATAAATAGACATTACCGACATTTTCGAGGTCAGGATCAGCCACAACATTATCTCCAAGCTTTACGCCATTAAGGTACTTGACATTTTTCTAAACCCAATCAAATTAGTACAATAATCACATGTAATCAGCAATTAAACACTATTTTTTTAGAACAAACCAAGTTAATGAATCAAAACTACTCACACTAGTCGCGTCACCGAGTTTCTCGCCGCAGGGCAGCACCTCCTCAAACACTCACTTCATCCGGAAAGAATCGTTCAGATTACTCATATTAAGGCACATTCTTTTGTAAGCGAAGGAGAGAGATACCACAGAAGGACGGCAATCTGAGGGTATTCGAAGCGACGAGCTTGGCGGCAACGCTTCCTCAGTTGCTGCTTCCCACCACCGTCACCCGGAACTGCTCCAAAGACCTCTCATGGCCGCTCTCTCCCATTGTTTCGAGGTGGCGGTGGAACAACTAGGTGGGGAAAAGGGTTAAGAAAGGAAGAAGATGAAGAGGGAGAACATACGAAAATGGAAGGAGGTTTTAAATGCAGAGTATATAGAAGAATGAAACGGAGCTATCGGATTCTTCGATGCAGAGAGACTGCTGGGCTTCCCGGGATCTTGAGCTTCGGTGCTGGGGTCGACGAACGGGGAAGGGGCAGTGGAGACGAATTTTTAAACAATGCGGAGGGTCACAGGAGACGGACAAAAGGGGCACGGAGGGACAAAATCTCTCGACGCGGGTAGAAGATGCGGGATTGATCCCACGGCCGCTTTTATTACGCGGGTAGAAGAAAAGAAAGAAAAAAAAGGCCATTTTTCATTAAGCGCTCCAAATGCTCGGAACAAACACTACAGAGCCATTTTGAAAACACGCTGCCCCAAACAGGCCCTTAGCAAAATACCCAGCCCTTAAAGAGGTTATTGTCATCAATAGACAACATTCACACCAACACTGTTGCAGGTCTTTTATCGGTTCTCATCATAATCTCTCTTCCTGGAGTATTTCACATTCCAATCTTTCACAAAATCTTTTGTCAGATCATAAACTCATCACTAATAATGATGTGATTTTTTCTTTTATTGCCTGCAGTTTCTACCTTAACAACCCCAAGACAAACCAAAATCATTTTCAAAGTCATTGCCTTCATGGTCTCTACCCTCCCTCTACTTTTAGATGATGATGGCATGTTGATGTGTTACTGTCCACAACTTCTGAAGCCGATCACTGTCATAGGCGGCATGGTCATCCTTGCAGCTCTACTTTCTCTGCTCTATCTAAACAGCAACGATCATTATTTATTCCTACGAGTTCCCTTTGTTATGAAAACGACGGCAAATAAAGCGAAAAATAGATCTAGAAAAACGACACAAGATTTACGTGGTTCGGCAAATTGCCTACGTCCACGGAGCTGTAGAGGACTTTATTAATTTTGAGGATTACACCGTCGAGCGTCTCGACGTTACAAGAAAAATTCTCTCCTCTCCTCTCTCCTCTCTCCTCTCTCCCTCCTTTTTCTTCTTCCCTTCTTTCTCTTTCTCTGTTTGCAAACCTATTTTGTTTGTAAAGGGATTTCTTCTCTGTTTGCAAACCGAAAACAAAAGTAAGGGGAAAAACTATAGCAGCCTTTGTTTCCCTTGCAAGCTACAGCAAGAGAGATTGAATAGGGTTGTGCTTTTGCAGGCCTTTTGTCTTGCTTTTTATAAGAGGCATAAAATGGTTAAGAAAGGTAATTTCCTATGACAAAGTCGTTTGTAAAGGGATTTCTTCTCTGTTTAAAAAGGGATTTCTTCTCTGTTTGCAAACCGAAAACAAAAGTAAGGGGAAAAACTATAGCAGCCTTTGTTTCCCTTGCAAGCTACAGCAAGAGAGATTGAATAGGGTTGTGCTTTTGCAGGCCTTTTGTCTTGCTTTTTATAAGAGGCATAAAATGGCTAAGAAAGGTAATTCCCTATGACAAAGCCGCGTGAGGGAGAGTGTTTTGGCGGGACCGCGTGAGGGAGATGGCGGGACCGCGTGAGAGAGATGGCGGGACCGCGTGAGTAGGAAGGCGGGAAGGCTGAGCGGGATTTTTCTTTTGAAGAGTGCAGGCAGAATTCCAAAACAGGCAAAGCAGATAAGGAAGCAAAAAAATTGCCTAAGCTACAGTGGACCGGGCTCCACACCTTTGTTAACACCCTTCTACGTATTCTGAAATTCTGCTGAAAGTCATCTTGCAAGCATTTCCTTGGTAGGTGTATTTTATTTTGTTTAGCCAGAAATGCTTGATAATTGTCCAATTGATGAGATCATCTTTATAAAAGTCGTGCACTTTAATTCACGTCAATTCATCTTTTCCTTGGCCAGTGGATTGTTTTGTTGGACAGCTTATTTTGCAAAGCACACGATCTTCACGGAACGAGGGCGCCTAGATTTCCTGCTTCATCTAAACTTACTCTTGTCACTCCATTTTGCATGCTTCGATACTCATTGATTAGGAAAGGAAGGTCACGTAAACATTCTCAATTGTTAATCTGATGGGAACTACTGAATCTTGCTTTTCTGCTTGAACTATCTGCAAGACTATTATCGCCTGGGTTTAGTTGCAGGAATAAGTATGGTTCATGTATTTAGATAAAGGGCATGGCGGGACCGCGTGAGTATGAAGGCGGGAAGGCTGAGCGGGATTTTTCTTTTGAAGAGTGCAGGCAGAATTCCAAAACAGGCAAAGCAGAGAAGGAAGCAAAAAATTTGCCTATGCTACAGTGGACCGGGCTCCACACCTTTGTTAACACCCTTCTACGTATTCTGAAATTCTGCTGAAAGTCATCTTGCAAGCATTTCCTTGGTAGGTGTATTTTATTTTGTTTAGCCAGAAATGCTTGATAATTGTCCAATTGATGAGATCATCTTTATAAAAGTCGTGCACTTTAATTCACGTCAATTCATCTTTTCCTTGGCCAGTGGATTGTTTTGTTGGACAGCTTATTTTGCAAAGCACACGATCTTCACGGAACGAGGGCCCCTAGATTTCCTGCTTCATCTAAACTTACTCTTGTCACTCCATTTTGCATGCTTCGATACTCATTGATTAGGAAAGGAAGGTCACGTAAACATTCTCAATTGTTAATCTGATGGGAACTACTGAATCTTGCTTTTCTGCTTGAACTATCTGCAAGACTATTATCGCCTGGGTTTAGTTGCAGGAATAAGTATGGTTCATGTATTTAGATAAAGGGCACTTAACAATAACACCTCAAAAACTATGCTTTAATCAAAAGTAGCTTCTTCCTTTAATGTTTCAGAAATTAGATGCTAAAAAATGATGGGCTAGTATCCTAATTTAGTTTCCATGAATACCTAACTCGTATAATGTTCATGCTCATTTTGAATAAAAAAATATAGAAATAAAATTCTTTGGAGTAAATACTTTTTGTTAAGAACCCTGTTACTTCAATGTCCCAAACAACTTTATTCTTTGCATGCCGATAAAAAACATTACCAATATGTTTCATTTTTGGAGATTGCTATCCCGAAAGATATGTCCAAACAACTTCATTGAATTTGGTGTTTTAATTCACTTTTATTCCAACCGCTGAATTTAAGGCCCCGTTTGGGACGACTGCTTTAGTGCGTCGCGGCAGCGGGCCGTTACATTTTTTCATTTGGGTCTGCTTTCCAATTGCGGTGCTGCCCCCGCTCAACAAAAAACTGGCAGCGAGATCGACCCCGCGACTCGCATTTATTCTCAAGATTTTTACGCTCATACCCCTATTTTGACCCCGCATTTCTGTTTTCTGCTCTTTCTATTTCCTGCGGAGCTTCTTCCTCCTCTGTTGTTGACCTCATTTTAGAAGCCTAGGATTTATGAGGTCTAGTTTTCTTGTTGATTATCCTAGTGATGAAATACATTCTCTTAAAAATTCTAAACACTTTACTCTCTCTGGAAATTCTAAACACTTGTTTACTCTCTTTGGGGTTTCACATGTATGATTTTAACCTCTAGCACTTAGAAGGATGAAAACCAACATGAGGAAGCCCAAAGAGATTCCCTGTAGGACTTTCAAGCCTTAGGTCAACCCTGGCTAGCTTGGTCTTGGTCAGACACACACACTTGAGCTCATCAAATTCACAAATTCCAAAACCTTAAGGTCACCTACAACTGACCTATCTCCTTGCTTCTTTTGAAAACTCATGTGGGTGGTCTCAAGCCCTTAGCTCTTGGCTAAGATGGACAAAACCAACATATGGAGGATCCAAAATAAGTTGTCCTATGAGTCTTATGGCTTTAGGGAGGTTATTTGTGGCTTGCATGATCATCCTATTCAATCAATTCCAATTCCACTAAAATATCCAACTTTGGCCTTCTAATATCAAATTTGACCAAAATTATCAAAATGCCCTTGAAGCCCTAAAATATTCAAAATTGCCCAAATTCCCAAATTTTCACCAAAAACCATGTTAAACCATTTCAAATTATTCAAATTGTCCAAATTCACCCCAAATTTCTCAAATCCACCTGAATGGTCAATCTATCAAAATACCTCTAAATTTCTAAAATTCCCAAATCACCCCAATTTTCATCAAAGTCAATTCAAATTCACCCAATTTCAAATCTAAACCCAATCCAATTTCACAAATTAACCCAGTTTCACAAATTAAACCGAAATCCAACTTTTCACAAAAATTGGGCCATATGAACAATCCAATTTCACAAAAATTGGGCCATATGAACAATCCAATTTCACAAAATTGGGCCATAGACCACACAATTTTGATGTATTTACATATCAAACTTCTAAATTATTTGAAACCAGTTGAAGCACATTCTTTCCTCCAAATTTCTCTTTATGTACATCTAAGAGTTCAAAGAGATTCATCATAGTTTTTGAATATTCAGATGCATCTATAGATTCTAAGAACAGAGCATGAAAATGAATTAGTCAAGAAAATTATGGATCGTTGTTTACGATCAGTTCATCCATTTGGAATATGAGTGCATATCTTCTTTTCCTAATTTTTTAGATCTTCCATTCATAGTTGACTGTAATTCTTCATCAAATAAAGTAACTTTGAATTCATGATAAGATGCTGGTTGAAGACCTAGTGCATATTGTTAGTTGCTTCAATCATATGATCAAAACTCTCCAATTTCACTGCATCGAAAGGAATTCCTACTTGATAAAACCCCCTAAGAATGTATTGTATAGTTCTTGTATAGTTCTTTCTCTGATACTCTTATCCACATTATCTTTAATTTCCATCTACCTTATATATATATTTTTTCTAGCAACATCTTTTTCAGGGTCCTTATATAGATAATTATGCGCTGAACTTCTCATTTTAGGCATGTTGTTTCTCTCTGATCGAAAACTTGATTTAAATGCTCCTTTAACATAGTGTAAGGGTGGTTGAATATTTGCTTCTTCAGCTATATCAATCATCTTGTAATTGTCCTTCATATATGATTTTCTTTCTCGTGATAAACAAACAGCCCATCTCTTATATCCGAAGCTACTTTCTTATACTTAATAACATTACTTATTTTCGAAATATCAGGACCAATCAAGTGCTTGCTCGAGATATACTTACGTTTGTCTTCTTACCACTATAAATACATATATGACAAAGTGCTCAATAGAGATTTCATTTTGATATATTTTCAAATTAGATCTTTCCTCATTGCATTTGAATCGGTCATATCTAAATGATTTTTTTATACTCAAATAAATTATTAACTATAAATTAAATATGAGATGAAAAGGTAACAAGATATTTACCTGTAGGCTACTGATGTTTTGCTTCCTGACCATCTAATAAAATTTAATTTAATTTTTTCTAAAGAAGACTTAATGAATTAAATATATCTATTATTTTATTATGAAGTGCTCGGTCAAATGTATTTCATTAGTCTTTCTTTAAAAGGAATTTCATGGATAATAATATATTATATTGGTAAAGCTAATATTTATGTGAAGTACGCCTATGGTTTTAAAAAATACGGTAATAATTGAATGTTTATTCACAAACAACATCCTCTAATTAGTAGGATTAGAATTTATCCCATTTGATTCAAGTTCTTATACTATAAAGAAAATTATGAATATAATGGTCTTTCGTTTATTATGAATTAAAAGTTCATGTACACACACATCACACAATTGCTATGTAAATACAAAATTAACATGTAAACTTCACTTTTTTACATTTATACCACTCAGATTTTTTTCGAAAATTAAGATAATCTTGAAATAAATTCAAGTTTAGAACAAAATCATCGCTCAAAGGAATGATGGTTGATATTCAACAAAGATATAATCTATTAAAGAATCAGAGCATTTAAATATCAAATGCATATTTATAGACAAACCGCCCTTCTAATAACTTGTATTTACATTCATGCTGCCCTTCAATTTACATAAGTTGATAGGAATTGAGAAATAATTTAGATGATCAATTCAGATTTTGATAACACGTAAATTGAAAAATTTCTCATTAAAACAAAGATTCTAAAAAGAGGACATTTACGTACATAAACCCTCCTTGGATGTCAAAGCAGTCGATTCCTCACAAACCATTGAAGCACCTGCTGCCGCGGTTGAAGTTTCTGCTGCCGCGGCCAAAGGACGAAGCATCTGCCGCCTAGTTCTCAAGCGGTCGAAGCTTTTGCCACTTGCGTTGAAGGTGGAAGGTACTCCTATAGAAAGTACTTTTGTGGCTTGCTACTTCAAACAGAAAACCGAAACATTAGCTTATAAATGTCATATGTTTGCAAAATATTATAAAAAAAGATTGAGTGCTTTGGCAAAAATTTTTTGGCATACCATAGAATTGTGAGATATTTACATATCCAAATCCTAAATATCATATTACTGTATGCGTAGCATTATAAAAAAAATGGAGGGCTTGGATATAATTTTTGGCATACCACACAATTTTAAGATATTTATATATTAAACTCCTAAGTGCCATATTACCACATAGTATTATAAGAAAAAAAAGATGGTTTTGAAATATAATTTTCGGCATACCACACAATTCTGATGTATTTATATATCAAACTCCTAAATGACATTATTACATAATGTTGTAAAAAAAACAAAAGGAGGGCTTGAACAGAAAATTTCTGGCATGTACAATTTTGATGTATTTACATATAAAACTCCAAAGGAACACAAGATCGAGTGATATTGTAAGTAAATATTATTATTGCAGACATGAATATTAACAAAGAAGAGCAACAATGTCGTATTATTATTATCACAGTGTGTTTACTGAATAAATATCTCGAGACATTATTATATAAGAGATCATTTACGGTTTCATCATATATTGGTGACAAATGGATTTGAGAACTAATAGGAGGGCATTCAAAGAGATTTCACATTATGTTTCGAATGTCAAATGAAATCTTTGTTGACCTTTTATTAGACTTAGAAACCAACCATGGTCTACATGGTTCTTTCAGGCAAGCACGGAAGTTCTAGGCATCACTACTTTTATATTGTCTCATAATGCGTCAACAAAGGCGGCGTGCAAGCAGTTTCAACATTCAACTTGGACAATTTGTAGGTACTTTGTTTTTGGCTTAAACACATTTGTTAGTGAGATGATAAAGCCTATAGATTCATTGTTTTATATAAATTCACCAAAGCTTTCAGATGATCCTTGATATATGTTATTTTTTAAGGTATTCTTATACGTCTTAACAGTTTAAACAATCTATGGCACATTATTCAATGATAAAGACCTCATAGTTTAAATAGAATTATATTGAGGCAATTGATGAGACACATGTTGATGCTCGTGTTCCTAATTGCACAAGTCTGGGAGAGCTCATGTGAAAATGACCTAAACTGGATTGGTTCATATAGTTTTGTAGCCCAAGTAGAAGTGGCAGCTAGGCGCCGCGATAGTAGCGCCAAGACGCTTGGGTATAGCGCCTTGGAGCAGGTCTATTGGTGCCTAGGCACCAGTACACAATACACTTTTTGACCCGTTTGTGCCAGGGGCACTGAGGCCTATTTGCACGATCTAAATTTGGTCTTGATCATTTAAATTGAATGTTTTGATCCTCCACATGTTCTTAATCACAACAATAAACTCACAAACACTAAAGATAAATGTGGTTAACTCTTCCTCCATCTCATCAGGTCTCCTTTCTCCACTTTCTTATTTCCAACATAATTCCCTTTCATTTAACTGTCGGGTGCTTATAGATAAATTTTGTAAGGGCTATCCTTTGAACAAGATTGTTCCTGTTATATTGGCTTATGTGTTGCCAATCTCAGGTATATTTTTTTTCTATAAGGTATACACCACCACTAATAGTCCAAATGAAAATGTACTTGACCCGACCCACAATTATGCAGTGATTTAACTTCCAAAAGATGACAAAAAATATGACCCAATTTATATTTAAAGGCCAGTGCAAAATTGATATGTTATAAAATTTAGAGTTTTTGATTAAGAGTTTACACACTAGGGTACTACACAAGTATACATATCGTTTCAAGTAATATAAGATTTTCTTTAAAAACCCTAGTATCGATCCCACAGGGAAGCGATGTAAGAAATCCCTTAGGCTAATTCCAGTCTACTATTATCAGGTCCTAGTTTGAAATTTTTGAAAAGTTTAGTTTTCTTAAATTCACTAATTTACGCTAAAATTATAATTAACTAAATTAAATAAAAACCAAATCTAAGGTGACTGGTTAAATTTTGGAAAGATCTTAAATAATTAAAATCCATTTCAACTTAAACAATAGTTAACTAATGGTGTGGAATGGCGTGGAATGTAGGTGTGTGAAGAGAAAAAACTGAAATGAGTGGAAAAACTTGAAAAGGTGCGAAGAGGGGGGGGGGTTCTCATCAAATCTCGACCCTAAATAGAGCCTAGGTCTGTTCTCCAATAGATGCATCCAAAAATTTTTCAAAAAGCGTCCAAATTCATCAAATCTTCTAGAAACAGGGTCTGCACCGAAATTGGCACCGTCAACGCCCATTCTGGCACCGTTGGCGCCAGAGGCCATTCAATTAATTCCGCCATATCTGTTAAACGACGTTGGCGCCAGAGGCCATTCAATTAATTCCGCCATCTCTGTTAAACGACGTCATCGGCGCTGAACATTTTTTTAATTCTCCATTTTGACTCCAAATTTCATCCATTTTTCTTCTTTTTTGCTCCAAGTCCTTAAAACTCCAAGTCCTTAAAATCAACAATTTTGCTCCAAGTCCTTAAAATCAACAATCTGCAATAAAACACAAAAAATACATTCCATTAAAGTGCAATATCACCAAAAATAAGTATACAATAATATATTTTTGGTACATATATTTTTGGTATATCAAAATCTCCCAAACTTAAATTTTACTTGTCCTCAATTAACTCCTCTACTACATAAAAATTTGACTACCTTAGGTATTAGAGTTTAACTTTAAATGACTATATTTATGTTTGTAAATCTTATGCTAAATTTTGGTAAAAGAGAAAAATTTGATTTGAAATAACTCCAGTTAATACTAAAGGTATAAGAATATCTAGTAGTCAAGTCTAAGATTTTTTATTGTCTATTTTTTTCAAGGAAAATTGCAAATTATTCATATTAAAGCTACTTAGAGTATTCATATGAAAAAGAACTTCATGAAACTTTACTAGTAAATATGCTAATACTGAAATATAAGTTTAGAAAATGTAGCCAAGCTTTCTTCTTTAAGTTGAATCAAGTGATGCCAATTTTTACTTAGGCATCTCCTTAAGCTTCTCCACACATCTTTCTTCTTTTCTTTTCTTTTCTTTTTCTTTTTCTTTTTCAGGATCATTTTAATTCCTTTTTCTTTTTTTTTTCTTTTCTTTTTCTTTTCTTTTCAGGATCATTTTGAATCCTTTTTCTTTCTTTTTTTATGTGAGGATTGCTATACCTTGATAGCCTTTAATGATTTTGCACTTTCATATCCTCTTATTAAAGTTAAAAACTTTTCACATTCCTTCACTATATAAATTTATATTAGCTTTAAAGATCTTTCATAAAGTTTTGATCTTTTCCTCTTACATGAATCTCTAAGATTTTTAATACTTCAAAAATACAAACTCCTTTACTTAAAATAAAAAAAACATAGTCTTATTCTATCTTACCAAATATCTTAATCACTAAAATTAAATTTTATTATTTAAAAATTTTTACTTAAGTTTACTATATATTTATAAACATAAATATAGTTATCTAAAGTTACTCTCTAATACCAAAGGTCATGTTAAACTTTTAAAATATTTTTAAAATATAACTAATTGAGGACACATAAAATTAAGTCAATTTTCTTTTTAAAAAGAAAATTTTCTTCCCCCCAAACTTAAAATTTTTAAATATTTTGCATAAAAAACTGAAAAACAAAGGATGAAAGAAAAAATTTAATACTTACAGAAAAGACATAACTATTGAAGATTCTAATTTGAAATTTAACTTTGAGACATTGCAGGTGCAGGTGCTAATATGAAAAGCTTCAAGACTTAAAATATTAAATAGCACATAATACATATAAAAATTTGCTGAGAAAAAGTTAACTACAAATACATCCAACAAAGTACTAAAAACTAATAACTTCCACTAGTTTCACAAATCTAAAGTTCACAACACAACGTACAACAAAATAGAGTACCATAGTCCACAAACAAACAATCTTAACAATAAAGTACAATTAAACAATAAAAATAAGCAAAAAAATCTAACACACATATCACCAATTATTTTCTTCTTCTTCTTCTTCTTCTTCCACGTTCAACTTTTGCTGCTAATATGGAGTAAAAACAGGGTGAGTAGGAAACTGAACCGAGTGATCACCCTTCATATATTTGGCCATTACATCATCATAAGCAACATCATATTCAAATTTTTGTCATATCAAATCATCAAAGTGATCATTTTTCCCCTCCATATTTTCCATTATATGATCCATTCTCAAGATATCTCCTTGTTGGATCATCATCTGCTCCATAAGTTCCTGAATAGTAGGGGTGCTAAAAGTACTTGAAGTAGAAGGAATATCATTGGTCCTACTTCCAGATCTCCATCCAACATGAGATTCATAAGTCTTTATATTAACAGGCCCAATAGGTCTTAGAGGTTCAATCCTCTGCTCATCTGCTCTATAATCAACTCCTGCCTGTTCACATAATGTGAAGATCAACGCAGGGTGAGCTAAACCACCAGTGGTCTCTCCCAAAGAAATAGATCGAGTGTTCTTATAAATAATAGAGTCTATATTTATCCTCATCATCTGTTGGATACAGAAGTTCAAGATGGCTCTATCTTTTGTTACCTTATAATGATGGTTTGTTGATATCATTCTTCTAGAAATAAAGTAGTACCAGGCCTTAGATACTACATTTAACATAGAAAGAGGAAAGTTTACCTTAATTCCATTCTTCACCTTCCAGGTTCCTCTTCTATCAGTAAGAAAAGAAATATCCTCATCTAAGGCCTCATTAGTTGCAGAAAATGTTTTGTAGTGGCTGCTATACACATCTTATAACTGATAAAATTCATTAATCTTCTTTGGAGTTAACTCCACCATTTTCCCTCAAACAAACACATAGTCTTCAGAAGTCTCCTTGAAATTGGCATAGAACTCGATCATTACACAAATAATCGCCTTGACAATAATGTAGCAAAAATTTTCTCACTCCCGAGCAATGGTTTGTCTCTCGACTTCTCCTCCGGGGTTTTTAAATCCTTGATCCGGAATCACTTTGTTAGTTGAAAGTAGACTATTGAAGCAAATGTTGGCCTTGTAGTTGACAAACCTTTGTTCATCAAAATCCACCTTTCTCTTTCCTTTGCTCATTCTAGGTGCCATGGTAAATCTAAGAAAATTTTATAAAATCAAAATAAATTCCTAAAAAAATTTGAGAATCACAATGTGGAACTTTTTAAACTTAAATTTACTAAGTAAAAGTTCTTCACCAAAGAATTTTCGTAAAATCTTCCAAAAAAATCTCAAAATTTCAAATCTTGGCAATGTAAGATAAATCCTCGGTGCAAATAAAAAATTTTGAGTTCAAAGTGCAGCTCTTACATGGAGAAGATGAAATCCTAACTTTGTTTGCCTTAAAATCTCCTCAAATCCAAGCAATAACAAGCCCTATTTGCAAAAATAGAGGTTGAAGGTGACTCAAACGTTAAAAATGGCGTTTTACTGTGCAAATCGCAAATTTTAAGGGTGTTTAGGTCGGTTCGGGTCGAGGACGCTGTCAGCGCCCATGCCGGCGCTAGTGGCCAGCAATTTCTTATTAAATTCATATTATTTTGATTTTTTTTTTCAATTTCAATTTTCTCACAATTTACTCCAAAGTTTATTTAATCTTTTTGAACACTAATTTTCATTTTAACATATTTCACAAGCAAGCAATTTCAAAAACAACACCAAACTAACTTTTATATATGAAAATACACATTTTACAAATACATTTTTCCAATCACACTTTCACATCTTTAAAACAAACTAAATTATAATTCAGCGTTGAAATTAAGCCACAACACTAGAACACTGACACAAAATTATGCACACAAATAGAGTTCTAAAGCAAAGTAAAGTAAGTCAAATCCACACAATTACATTAAAAACATAAGTACTTTTAAACTAGTAAAAAGTTCAAATTCTTCAATTATTCTGCCTCTTCTTCAGTACTTTCTTCTCCTCTAATATCTCCCAGAGACTGGTAATGGATATACAGATTGAAGAAGGGTCAATACGAGAATTGATCAGTCAAATTTTCATCGATCCATCCATTTTTTTTGAACATTTGTACCAATTCTGCTTCAACTATTCCAATATGATCAAAGTTCTTCATTCTCCAGTCTCGGTAATAAAAAAGATAGTTAAGATTTCCTATTGCATTAGTAATCCTATTGCATTACCTATTGCATTAGTAATACTCTGAAGTTATCTTTCTATTTTCTTCATTCTCTTCTCCAAAGATATTGAACTTTCAACTACTGGTGACATCAATGGTGCTGAAGCATGTGATGAATGACCCATGATAATGTCTAATGCTTCATTTTTATTTCCTATATAATTGCCATCAATAGGAATCAGGGGCTCCCAAGGTAATAAAACTTTTTCCCAACTTTCATATGGAATTTGAGATTGAGTGCAAAGTAGGACGCAAAGTAGGACAATTGTAGAAGGATGCCCAAGTCCATATATTGGCCCATTCATAATAATACCCATAACAGATTTGAAAAAAATTGACCCCACATTAATGGATTTTTTTTCATTTGAATGAATTAGTTTAAAATGACACTTTCTTTTGTAACTCTACTAATCTTCATGGTAGGGAGTAGTTTTGCAGATATGAAGCGATGCCATTGTTTTGAAATTGGATTAAGCTGCGAAGCAGAGAAGCTAACGTATCCCTTATCTCTGATTTCCCGATTATCATGTTCATCCGTCAAAAAATTATATACTTCTTGCATCATATCTCTCGTTGGGATAAAATTTGTATCATATACAAATCATTAATTTGAGCCAGAGTAAACGGTACAGCCTTACCTCAAATGAAGACAAATCTCAAATGAAGACAAATCCTTGGGTAATTCCATGTAAGTTAGCATAAAACTCCTTAGCTACGGGTACTACAACTGCATCGATAGTGTAGCACAGAACTTCCAAATGCCTCTGTACAATGATTTTCTCGATCTGTGAACTTGGATGACTCTTCCAAATGCCTCTGTACAATGATTTTCTCGATCTGTCAACTTGGATGACTCA
>NW_018164461.1:280632-284420 GCF_001263595.1 Phalaenopsis equestris
GTTAAAATTGATAAACTTTCTTCTATTGAAATCTCCATACCTTGAAGTATTTCTAGAATTGGAAGCCATGAAATTCGAAATTAGGAAGTTTCTGGACGTCCAAGGCAGTTTTTAGGACTTTAAAAACACCTCTCGATGGTTATTGAGGAGCGAAATCCTGCCAAAGTCTGCCAAAACTGTTCTGCACGTGGAAAACTGCTCGGGACGCAGTCGGCGCTCCTGATGGTGCTGTCGACACCACGATCCTTTAGGCGGGCGTCGTTGGTGCCAGAGGCCAAATTCGCGTCTATAACTTTTTTTGTTCAATTTGATTCCAAATTTTTCTCCAATACCAATATTTGTCTTAATTTATGATATATATAATTGTGTAGGACTCAAAAACACTATTATTTAAGATATAAATACACTTATTAAACAAAACAATAATATATAGATAGATAGATTTAGATATGGGTTGCCTCCCACAAAGCGCTTGGTTTAATGTCGTCAGCCCGACATATCTTTTATTTAGTTGGGTTGTTACCATTAAAACTTTTTTAAATTGTGGTATGTGTCCTTCATAATAATATTTTAATTGATGCCAATTAATTTTAAATATTAACTTTAAAAATCCTTTCCAGTTTTAGGACCTTAATAACAACAGTTCCGTAATGATAAACTTTAATTACTTTAAGTGGTCCTAACCATATGGATTTTAATTTTCCTAGAAATAATCTCAATCTTGTATTATATAATAGGACTTCTTGTCCAGATTCAAACTTCTTCTTAATAATCTTTCGATCATGTCATATTTTCATTTTCTCTCTATAGATTTTTGCATTATCATATGTTTCATTTCTATCTTTCTCAAGTTCATTGAGTTGCAATAATCTTTTCTCACCAGCATCTTTTAGATTAAGATTAAATTCTTTAATAGCCTAAAATGCTTTATGCTCCAATTATACTGGTAAGTGGCATATTTTTCCAAAAATAAGCAAAAATTAGTCTATATGGAGACATTCCTATAGGAGTCTTATAAGCAGTTCTATATGCCCATAAAGTAGTATCTAATTTAACAGACCAATCCAATTTATAGGGATTTACAACTTTTTCTAAAATTCATTTTATTTCATGATTTGATATTTTTGCTAGACCGCTAGTCAGAGGATCATAAGCAGTAGAGAATCTATGTATAATATCATATTTTTTAAATTAATTTCTCGATTTTATTATTTCTAAAATGGGATCCTCCATTAATAATAATTAATCTCGACATTCCATATCTTGTAAAAATATTTTTAAAAATATTTTTATAATATTTTTATTTAAAAATTTAGAAACACTCGGAGCATCACATTTAGGTACAATACAACTTCAATCCATTTGGACATATAATCAACAGTAAGCGTTTCCAAATGAAAGCATAAATTGTCCCATAAAATCTAATCCCCACACATAAAAAATTTCAACTTTCAATGTGTAATTTAGAGGCATTTCATTTCTTCTAGAAATATTTTCTACTCGATGACATCTATCACATGTTTTAATATATTCATTAACATCTCTAAAAAGAGTAGGCCAATAAAATCCAGCTTGCAAAATTTTATAAGCAATTCTACTGGTTCCAAAATATCCTCCAAATTTAGAATCATGACATCTTTCAATTATTTATGGAGTTTCTTCGTAAGATACACACCTTCTAATAATTAGATCTTAATAATTAGATCTTTACATTCTACATTCTTTATATAAATATGTGTCATCCCAAAAATAGAATCTTAAATCATATATAAATTTCTTTAATTATTGATTCTTAATATCTGGTGGTAGAATATCACTTATAATATTATTTACTATATCAACATACCACGGTGTATTTATTTCATCAATATTATTTCATCAATATTTATTTCATCAATATTATATAATTGTTTATCAGGAAAATTTTCTAAAATTTTATTTGCAAAATTAGTTAATATTTCTTTTTCTAGTCTAGAGAAATGATCAGCGATTCGATTATCATTTCCATTTCTATGAACTACAGTAAAATCAAACTCTTGCAATAGATTGCAATAGAAGTATCCATCTAAATCCATCTAATTAATCTTGGTAGCATCCTTCTTTTGCATCAAGTATTTAATAGCAGAATGATCTGTATGAACTATACATTTAGTTCCAATCAAATAAGGTTTAAATTTATAAAAGGCATAAATAACAGCTAATAACTCTCTTTCAGTAGTAGTGTAGTTAATTTAAGCATCATTTAGAGTTTTACTAGCATAATATATTATTTTAAAAATTTTGTTGTGTCTTTATCCTAAAACAACTCCTATAACATAATCACTAGCATCACACATTGTTTCAAACAGTTTTTCTCAATCTGGTGGGACTATTATAAGTGCAGTGATTAATTTCTCTTCAAATAATTCAAATGCTTGAAGACATTCCTCATTAAAATAAAATTTCGTATCTTTTTCTAAAAGTTGGCATAATGGCTTAGTTATTTTTTAAAATTTTTTTTTTTAAAATTTTTTATGAAAAGCCTGTAGAAACTAGCATGTCCTAAAAAAATTCTTACCCCTCTGACCGTAGTCGGTGGTGGTAATTTTTCAATAACTTGAACTTTTGTAGGATCTACTCTATGTCATTTTCAGAAATTTAGTGCCCAAGTACATTTACCATAAATTAACATTTTTCACAATTTATTACGAAGTTGATCTTTTCACATAGTTCCATAACTTTTTGTAAATTATTTAAGCATAATTCAAATGAAGTTTTGAATACAGAAAAATCATCCATAAATACTTCCATTCCACATTCAATTAAATTACAAAAAATTGACATCGTATATCTTTGAAATGTCGCAGGTGAGTTACATAGTCCAGAATACATTCTACGAAAAACAAATGCTCCATAAGGGCTTGTAAATGTTGTCTTTTCATGATCCTTAGGAGTAATTAAAATTTGATGATAACCGATATATCCATCTAAAAAGTAGTAATATTTGTTTCCAGCCACTCTATCCAATATTTGGTCTAGAAAGGGTAAAGAAAAGTAATCTTTCCAGGTAGCTGACCAAAGGAAAATATGTTGAGATTTTCATACCTATTTTACACTATTTTTGATGATATTGCACTTTAAAGAAATGTATTTTTGATGTTTTGTTGTAGGAACGATGAATTAGGGTCATTGGAGCAAAAAGATGCAAAAAGGAGTGAATTTGGAGCGAAAAAGACCAAAATGTGAAGATTTGAACTAGGGCGCCGACGACAAGCCAACAGCGCCAAAGGCGAACTTTACCCGAGACTCCAGATTTAATTAACTTAGAAGGCCTGCCAACGACGCCCTCGAGGCCGCCGACCGCGACATTGGGGGTTATGTCCAACAAGGCATTGGATAAGGACGAATTTTGGAGGGGTGCTTAGGCAACTCTTGGAAAAAATCATCTACAACTTTAAAAAGAATATTTTTACCAAAAATTAGTGGGTGAAGAGTGGTGTTAAGTGTAGAGAGTTTAGTAGAGAGACTAATTGTGAGAAATTCTTTGAGAGATTGTAAGAGTGGAGGGAAAGTGAGATATTTCTTCCTCCTTGCCATTTCAAAGAGGAATTTTGTGTGTTGTAAAGAATGAAAGAGATTCAGAGGAACTTCAAGGAGTTTATTTGGAGAGAAATTAGAGATAAGTGTTATTTACTTGTTGTAGTTGTATGAATTTGCTTTTATATATGAATTCCGAGTTTTGTTGTGTCTTCCCCATGAGTTCTGAGTAGTTTTCTCTGTCTTTCCCCTTGTCTTGAGATTTGTGAAAT
>NW_018164461.1:284435-285303 GCF_001263595.1 Phalaenopsis equestris
GGTGCAAATAAATAGGGAAATAAAATTATCAGGCATAGAATTGGAGATTTTAGAGTGACAGACTAAAATCCCCAATTCAGTCCTATCGTTTGGGTGTTGAAGTGTAGATGTTAGCCCTCAAGCAAGGGGAACGTGGGAGCTCCGAAGTGAGAGCCGGTATCCTCTCAGCCTAGACGTAGATTCAGTAAACATGTGTAGGATTATTCAATGTTCGTTATGTTTGGACCAAAGGGTAAAGAATAGGTATGCTCCTATTTGACATAATATAATTTGAACTAATTCACTTTATCCATTCACTATAATTTCTTGGCAACGAGAAGGATGCTTTCTATATATTGAATATCACATTTGAACCTTCATTAGTATATTTAGTTATTTAATAGTTATTAAAATTACATATTTATTTCAATTGTTTATAAGTGACAGATAATCAAATTGAACTTTATTGTTGCAATTAAATTATTGCTTTTCTAAAGTCTTAGTTCGTAGTTTTAGTATTACTCCCTGTAGATCGATATCTAGGACTCCAGTAGAGCTTTATATTACTTGAGTGATACATATACTTGCATTGATAAGTGTGACTTTACAATTATTAAATATTTATTACGTCCATATTTATCGAATCTATAACTGTTATTAAGTTTTGGTACAGTTGCTGAGGGATTAAATGTTTTAGCAGCAGTATTAAATACTTATATTTTTAAGCATATATAAAGTCGCTGTCAAGATTTTAGCGCCGTCGCCAGGGAGTAAATAGTTATTGTGTGTTATTCATGTGTTATTGATGTGTTATTATAACACCAGAAATATTTTCAAGACACAATAACACATGAATAACACTTCATATTTAGTTAACTATTTTACTGTG
>NW_018164461.1:285451-286300 GCF_001263595.1 Phalaenopsis equestris
AATGAACACCAACCTAGACCTTTACGAGATTATGCAAATCCTACAGCAGATGACATTCACTTATCTATCCAAAATCCCGATGTAGCTCTAATTCCTTTGAGCTTAAACCTGCTATTATCCAAATGATACAAAACAATCAATTCAGAGGTACATCAAATGAAGATCCTAATTTACACCTCGCTAGTTTTTTAGAACTGTTTGCTACTTTTAAATATGACAGAGTCTCAAACGATGCTGTTAGACTTAGACTTTTTCCTTTTTTCACTGAGGAATAAACCTAAGATGTGGTTAAATTTGTTAGCATCAGGATCTATTAGAACTTGGGGAGAACTGTCACAGAAATTTCTATCCATATTTTAAACTGCTAAACTTAGAAATGACATAACATCATTTTCTCAGATTGATGGAGATTCGATATTTGAAGCTTGGGAGAGATTTAAATATCTTCTTAGGAAGTGCCCTCATCATTCGTTACCAGATTGGTTGATAATTCAAACTTTTTATAATGGATTAGTGGTATCACTTATATCGATTATAAATGCTGCGGCTGGTGGATCTTTAATATCAAAACTTTTTTGATGAGGCTTATTTGTTAATAGAAGAGATGATTACCAATAATTTTTAATGGCCCTGTAAAAGGGTAAATCCTAAAAGAGTAGCTAGTATCCATGATTCTGATGCAATATCTATGTTAGCTTCACAGATTGCTACAATATCAAAGAAATTAGATCATTATGAGATGAATTATTCTTCAACACCTCCTATGATGGAAGAAAATTCATCTGGGCAATTTGTGGATGTTCAACCTTCATATGAGACCTTAAATGCTATTAATAGACCCAACAACCC
>NW_018164461.1:286394-304652 GCF_001263595.1 Phalaenopsis equestris
AGTGAACCCAGTAGGAAATTCATCCAACCAAGAAAATGTTAATTATAGACTTTCTTATCCTCCAGGAATTAACAGTAACACTCAAATTAAGGAAAAGAAGTTGTCTATGGAAGAGCTGATGTTAAACATGGGTCAACAATTGCAGAATCAAGGAAATCAATTACAAATTCAAGGAAATCAATTACAAAATCAAGGAACTGCTATTAAGAATATTGAAAATCAATTAGAGCATATCGCAACTAAGCTTAATAAACGAACATTAGGAACTTTTCCTAGTACTGTGGAACCAAATCCTAAAGATCAAGGAAAAGAACAAATCAAAGCGATACAATTACGAAGTGGAAAAGAATTGGAAACAAAAGTACAGAGAGAAACGGAAACAAGAAATGGAAACAAAAAAAGAGAAAGTGGATACAGAAAAGAAAAGGATCATGAGTACCCAGATTTAGAATATCCATTTACACCAATGAAAATTTTTGTAGAGAAATCTCCACCACCGTTTCCTCAAAAATTGAAGCAACATAAACAGAATAAAAAACAGAATAAACAATTTTATTAAACAATTTTATAAGTTTTTAGAAATCCTTAAGAAATTAACGGTAAATATTCCCTTCGTAGAAGCTTTAGAGCAATTGACCAATTATGTGAAATTTATGAAAAATAGTCTGAACAAGAAAAGGAAGTTCACTGATAACAAAACTGTTGCACTTAGCGAAGAGTGTAGTGCAATTATTCATAAAAAGCTTCCTGAAAAATTAAAAGATCTAGGCAGTTTCACTATACCGTGTGTTATTGGTGAAAAATTTTATGGAAGTGTTTTATGTGATTTGGGAGCCAGCATTAATCTTATGCCTCTATCAATTTTCAAAAGATTAGGATTAGGAGAAGTCTCACATACTTCTGTAACTCTTCAGTTAGTGGATCGTTCAATTACGTATCCTAAGGGAGTTATAGAAGATGTGTTAGTAAAAGTTGATAAATTTATCTTTCCTGTGGATTTCATTGTTTTAGATATGGAGGAAGATAAAGAGATACCTATCATTTTAGGGAAACCATTTTTAGCTATTGGAAAAGCTATGATAGATATTCAAAAAGAGGAATTAACTATGAGAGTTAATGATCAAGAAGTGAATTTTAACATTGCGAAATCTTTTTAACATTGCAAGAAGTGAATTTTAACATTGCGAAATCTATGAAATACCTTACTGTTGAAAGAGAAAATGAATGTTTTTGCATGGAAATTAGTGAACATTTATTGAATGAACATTTTATAGAATATTTTAAAGAAAAAGAACAAATTAAAGAATATTTTGTTTAAACTAATTCCAAAACTTAAAAAATGCATAACTTGGTGTAGAAAATTATTAAAATAAAATAAAAAAATCATCATGCTCAGTGAATAGAAGAGAATAATGTGGACTAAAAATAAAAATTATCTGATGACTCTCCGATTTAAATAAAAATCACAATGGCTTGAAATTTTAGGGGTTACTTTCTCATGTTAATAGGGGTGTTCTCTAATTTTTCTAAGGTCAGAGAGCATCTCTAGTTTTGAAACCCCAATTTTCAAGCCTAGTTGTCTATTTTGCTTAAAATAATTTTATAAATTAAAATATAAATTAGAAAAATATGGAACTTATTTTTGTAGGTTCATTGTGGTTAGAGGACTCTAGGAAAAATATAAATTAAGTTTAAATGTTTATGTAAATTACTATAGTCAATTAAACCCTAAAAATTGACTAAAATTAAAATAAATAAAATAATATTAAAGTTTAACAAAAATCACCCCACACTGTAAATAATATTCATTCTAACCCACTCTAAAATTTTGAAATTTATTTGAATTAATTGGAGCACCAAAGTCTATTTTCTAAGTAAAATGGTATATTTTTATTAGAATAATTATAATAAATTAACTATAACAAGGAAAATTATGAAGAGTGGTTTTTTTAGTTCCTCATAATCAGAGGAACTTGGGAAGAAAAATTATTTTAAAATTAATAAATAAAATGTTCATTTTTGGGTTATTTTTAAAAAAAAAAAAAAAGATTAAAATTTCAAAAATATAAAAATGACTAAAATTGTTCCTAAGAGTATAATCACATAAGACCCTTTAAAATATTTTTCTTAATTTTTCTAATTTAGTTATGTATTTTTAAATGTCAAAACTTTATTTTATTTAATTTTCCATTAAAATAATTATAATAAATAAATTAAATTTGTAAAAAATAAAAAAATTGTTTCTCTGAGTTCTCTGTACTTAAATAGATCTAATAAAAGTATAAAATATAATTTTTGAAATTAAATTATATTTTCTATTTAAATTACTTGATAAAATAATAAATAATGTTAATAATTAAAATATAATTTGAAAAATCGTGAACTTTTGTCCAAGTGGTCCTCTAACCTAGTTAAACCTTCAATAATTTTCTCTTGAACAATGACTTTACTTTGTTAACTAACTAAATTAATAGTGAAAGTCCTATTTTTGAGTTAAAATATATTATTTAAATTAAATAAAATTAAAAAATTACATTTGAGTTAAAAATAATTATTTAAATTAAATAAAATTAAAAAATTACAATTTTTTCTTTCATACTTTAATTGACATATGAGTGGGTACCTTAAAAATTTTAAAGTCATTTGAGATATATTTGATGAGCTATGAAGTGGAGAGCCTTAGGGGCCAAATAATAATTTTGGATTTTAATATCTTAATTAAAATTTATGATTAACAAGAGGGTAAATTTGTAATTTTGATCATAATAAGTTCTTTTGGATGTTTGAAATATAATGGGTTAAGAGGTAGAAACCAATTTTCAACCTTTTCATGATATGGGTAAAACTGTAATTTTGTAAATTATTATGACTTGGAAGTCAATCTAATTGGACATACCAAAGTAATGGACTTAAGATAGAAAGGTAATAATTTACTCATTTGAAGGCCTTAATTGGTGATTAGATGATAACATGATCTTTTAACAAGAATCTATCTCAGTCTAATTAACATTTTGGTAATTAAAAATTAAACAATGAAATTGTTAAGGGCTTGGTAGTGAGCTAGGCTTCATATTTGAATTTATCTAGTGAGGATTAGAAAAGAAAACATAATTAAATATGAACATTTTTTGAAAAGACTATGGGCCCAGCTTTACTTGTGGGCATGAGATCCTTAATAGCTTAATTTTTCTCTAAGGGAACCCATTTACATAGCTTTTATGTAAAACATTAAGTGACTGTCTAATTACACCACACTTGGGACAATTAAAACAATAGGTTCACTAAGCATAGGGTGTATTAAATCATTAAAACTAAGTTTAAAGTTTGGGATGATTAATTGAACATCATAATAAGTTCAAATGAACTCGAAACATTTCAAAGGGCTCTAAAAAGTTGTTAGGGATTGTTCCCCAAACACTTTTATGACCTTTTGGATACTTTGAAAGACAATTGAACTTATTATTCTTTATTCCTGAAAATCATCTATTAAAACTTTTAAGGACCCACCAAGTTATGACCTGGGGTTTGTTAGCTACACATTCAACTGGTCTTCTTGTTTTTTGCTCTTGCAATTTATTTAAATTCCTTGCAAAGTTATATATATATATATATATATATATATATTTATGTTGCAAGTTCTATCAATTCAGCGAGAGCAGCAAGACGATGATAAGTATGCCTTTATAATTTTATTTACTTTCTGTCATTTTATTTACTGCAATTTACTACTACTTTAACGTACCATGCATGCTTGGTTGATAAAATGAAAACTTTTCAAAATTAAAACAATTTTTAAAACTAAATTAAAACCTTTAAAAGATAACAATAAATCCTTTGAAATACAGCTCCATAACATGTCCTTTTGAATTTACGGGAGTCCCTTGGATGAGATAACCCACGATTGCTAATGAGGTCTCCCAGTTTAAATGAGCCTAATAACTTGTTTAAGCTAAGTAAATTCAGAAGAAAATAGTGATACTGAAACGAGGGAACCGATCCTAACCGCTGTCGCTCTATTCAACTTTAAACCCCCTCCATTTTGAACTATAACTGTCATTTAAACTTTAGATTTTAGGACTGCTACTTCGCCAAGGTGTTTAGAGCTAATTACGAGGGCAGCCTTCTACAATAGCAAGTGGATCTACAATAATAATCTCTTTTTTTAGAATTAAAAAATAAGCCATAGGATTTCGAGGTTATTTTCCTAGTGCAACATAAATCCTCACTTTATCTTTAGATTTTGCACAATCATGTTGTGCAATCTAAGACCTGACTCATTTTAGGATTCCAAGATTGTCGTTTATTACGACATAAATCCTCCTATCTTCCAGTCTATTTGTATGATTGTGTCATACAAGTGTAAACCTAAATAATAATAATTGTCAGAATAAAACATTCAATAATTTTCTTTTTGAAATTGATGCCAAACCATAGGATAGTTTGGGAAGTCATTAAGGTTCTCCTCATGATCTGTGACAACCCCTATTTTTCTTACTTTGGATTCCATAACAATGTACCAAATTTAAGCCTCGCCCGTTTGACACTTCTTGGTTTGATCTTTGAAAAGTCCCATCTTTTGAAATTCTTGAAGACAATATTTACTGATCTAAATCGAGAGTTTTCTTTGGTGACCTTGATCATTCAAGATGTAATTAACTATAGGGGCTTGCCTCTATAGGGAGCTTTAACAACCCAGATAATATAAACCCTATTTAATCTCTCATATTAGATAGGGGAACTTTTTGGCTTATATAAAAATGGTTTGCAGAACAAAAAAATGTCATAAATTCTTTAAATTATTTAGTCGAGCCCCATTAGCAAGCGATGTGTCTACTCCTCGAGATAGATGCATCATTTGCGATGGTATGCTAGTTTATTTAAACTATTTTTTATATGAGATTGGTATGGTCTTGCATGTTCAAAATTAAAACATTACTTTTAAAAATTAAAATACTTTTTTTCTAAAATCAAATTTACATGTATATTAAATTAAATCAAAACTAAATCTTGAATCTGAACAACCCCTTTAATGACTAACAGTTAGCTGATCATTGTGAACATATGGATTATTAAAATAAATGCCAATTCGATGAGATTGCCAGCTTTTAAGCTGCTCAACTGGAAATGTAACAAAGGAACCAGTGGATTAGAGGTAATAATCCCATTGAGTTCTTAGTGTATTCTCCTTACCAACCCTATAAGAACACTTACCAGCCAATGAAGGAGGATTCTGAGGAGGAGGATGATGAAGAGGAGGAAGAGGAAGAAGATGAGGTAGATGAAGAGGAAGATGACAATGCTGAGGAGGATGAGTGACTAAATTCTTTTTATTTGAATGCATAGGATTTTATTTTATTTGTTGTTGTTGTTAAATTGTATTCTTGTTGGCTTAGTTTATACTTTTATTATGTAACTCTTTATATTCATGTTGTAAATATTTAAACTTTTTGGTGCAATTTTGTTTGGTATGGTTTTTTTTTCATTTCAGTAGCACTTTCTGTTGCTTACTTGTTGATCCATTATTGATAATAACATGGTAGGCAGTATTACTATTATTTATCTTCCCATCTGAATTCATGCTCAAATTGTGATAAGTATTTGAAATTAATTTTGGGGAGAAGAATCTCATGGTGCCTAAGATTATTTGTCCTTAGTATATTAAATTTAAATAATTATTTTTAATTAGAGGAAAGTAGAGATAAATATGGTATTATAACAATCTTGAGAAAAGAGAAACATACTTAACTAATTTAAACTTTATGTAAATTAAATTAGACTAGTGTTAAGTAATCATTACAATTCAGCATATAATAAAGTGATTAACATATTTACTTTCAAAAAGTATTAGATATTTATTAAACTAGGTGCACCAAGATGTACATTTAATAAGAATTTAGCCTCCAAGGAATTGTAATTTTTTCTAGTTCTTATTAAACTTATAAAACATTAAAAAGATAAAGAATGTGGTGTGTTTAAATTTAAAGAGATGAAAGTAAAATTCAAAATTATTACAATGTCTCCAGTTATATTAATCTTTAAGGAATTATGCTTAGGATTGAAGCATTCATTCTAAAGTATGAAGTGAAAAATGAGGTTTAAATGAAAAAACATATTGAGGAGAATCTTGAGAAGAAGCCTTACAAAAAGATTAGTTTTACTAAAATTATTTTTAAATTGAAAAGTCCACTACATTCCAAAATTTAATTATTTTTATGAAGTATTAATAAACTATTCAAAAGAGAGCTTAATTTTTTATATTTGATATTTAATTTTCACAATCAAGCATTTAATAATTATTTTTTGAAATAAATATGAAAGCATATTTTGTTTGTTGAATGCAAAGTTTGTTATAGCTTATGGACTAAACATGATTGAAGAGATATTGCATTTTCCTTCGTAGAGATACTAATTACTTTGTAGAAATATTAGTAATTAATTTACTAATTTACTAGAGACACTGAATTTTCCTAACTATGGATATTTTGAGACATGATTGTAGATAGTTTTCTATGAAATGCACTCCTATAAGTTAATTAATTAAATATTTAAGCTTTCGTGGTACTTGGGGAAATATTATCCTTAAGTTTGGGGTATTTTGATGTGTACATAAGTTAACTAGTGTTTATTATTGTTTCTATACATTTTTATGGATGAAATTGTATTTTAAGAAATGTATTTTTTGTGTTTATCTTGCAAGCACAATAGGAAATTGAAATGGGGAAACCAATGAAGACTTGGAGCTTAAAGGTGCAAAGTGGCCTGACACCTAGGCTTCGGTCTTTACCTTACCAACCTAAGAAGTTAGGGGTAAGTCACCAACCATTAGGTGCCTAGGCACCGTGACATGGGTGCCTCTGCATCGGATTCTTTGGGCGCTTAGGCGCTTGTCCACTCTTCAACAGATAGAGAGCTTGATGCTTAGGAAATGGAAACTATCAGGTGTAGATGCTGCAGTTCAAGACTTCAAATGTGTGGATCATGTAGGGCTATAGGGGAGTCTTGGAAGCCATGTTATAAAGCCTATAAATAGCAGTACATTATAAGCTTATTGGAGATTGAAGCAAGTTGGTTACTTGGTGGGTTTTGCTTGCTGTTGAGAGCCCTTTTTCTTCGTCTAGTGCAAAGGACCGGGAGAGTTCTACAAGAGCAGCAACCTAGTAATTCAGAGTGAGTACTAGTTAATTCATCTTCTTGTCACAGTAAAGGAGAGAAATATACGTATTGTTGTGTATCTACTATTATCTTTCAGTTGTAACAATTGGATAGTGAATTTTTTTTCTTATTTCAATGAATCTATTTGGTGCTTTTACCATACTTCTTAAGTAAACTTTTTAGTCTTCTTTGTCATGATTAAGTAGGATAGACGGAATAAGAATTGTGTAGTATTTTAATTACTTTATATGGTGATGATAAAACTTTAAGGCTTAATTTATTTTTCAATCTTGCCAAGTGAATTGTTAACACATGATGTGAATCATAAGCCTTGGGAAAGTCTATGGTATATCAACTATATTTTTCACAGCAACCTATGAGGTATAGATGGATATGCCTTGTAAGGAGATGCAAATGTTAGGGGAATATTATTTGATGGGCTAGCTATGGGATTTATAGAAATAAAGTTATTTCTAACCAAGATTCTTTATGCTACCAGGAGGGATTAAAGAAGATTATTGCTCTTACTTGTCACTAAACGTTTCTACTTGTAATTCTCACTTTCATAAAATCCTCTTAACTCATTACAAGGAAGATTCACTAAGTATTTGGCACTTTCAATGTAATTATGATAATTTATGATTACTTTTGTAGTACTTAAACATTTTATTTGCTTGTGATACTTCATATATACATTATAAGGCTATAACAAAACCCATATTTTAGGCTAGGACTAAAACCAGTAGGCTAGAACTTTTCCTAACAAGGATTAGCTCATTGCCTTTGGGATCAACATTTTGGACTATAAAATCTAATATTACTAGTATTATATGATCATTTTCATGAGACCTATGTATGTTATAACATCAAGGATTGGTATTGGTAACCATGGGTTACTTCCTCCCAGGGCATCCCTATAACTCAAGGGGGTATTTCATTTGTCTTATATGTCCTTGTCCTTAATTCTATCGTTTGGGTATCTAGTAATCTAACCTAGGCTTCTATACTAAACTACTCTAGGGCGTGTGTGAACTTTGGTTTTCTCCTTCTGCAATTGGCTAAAAACCTAGGGTTAACATTTTGGATCTAAGTACGGTGGTGCTTATGAAAGTTTTAATTGGTCAATTTAATTATTTTTAGGTTTTAATAATTAACTCATGACTTTTCTATTCCAAGGTTTATCAATTATGATAAATATTAAGGTTCTTCTAAGGGTTTAAGGTTTTAGTTTACCAAGGTCATTGACTGATGAGATAAATTGGATTTTTCTTCCAAGGGTTTTGATTCCAAAGAGTTCTCTATCCTAAATGTTCTTTATTATCTTTCCTAATGTTGATATATATTTGATTCTTATATTTAAGACCATTCGACTCAAACATTTCATATTTATGCTCTTCATATTTATGTTTTATCCATATGCTTCCAAAACACTTCTTTTCCATATTGAAGAGAATTTTAAGAAAAGTATTGTAATAAAGAAAGCATTAGTGATATAGATTTACTTATACATGAAATGTATATAATTAAATGGCTCAAGGTTTATATACTTAAAAGCCAAGCTTATAAAATCAAATTCTCCTAAGAATAACCACATTCATTATACACACATTTATGCATATGAATAGGACTCGCTTAGGTTAAGCTATTCAAAAGATCCTTGAAAAACTTATGTAAGTTTGATATTTTATTTAATGAGCTCAAGTGGGAGGTTGGTCATGATAAAAAGATACAACAACAATAAAGATTTATCCCCTTAAGTGGTGTCGGCTACATGAATCCTTTTTCTCCATTGCATCCTATTGAGTGTCATATTTTCATTTGATTCCTAAAATGTAAGAGCATTTTTATACAATATGCCCAAGTCTTTACTGGTCTACCTTTGTCTTTCTTAACATAAGTTGAATCTAAAACATCTACTCTTCTAATGGGATTATCAGATGGTCGACAAATAATTTGCCCAAACCATCTAAGATGACTCTCTCTAACTTTATTTGTCATTAGAGCTACACCAACCCTATCATGGATATATTCACTTTGCATTTTTCTTTATGTGAAAAGCCACTCATCCACCTAATCAGTCTCATCTCAGAACACTTACTTATTTTTATGCTTCTTTTATAAAGACCAACATTTGGTGTGAGTCATAGAGCATTGCAAGGCTCACCACCATCTTATAAAATTTTTTTTTCAGTCAAAGCAATACTTTTCTATCACACAATTGGCCCGAAGCATTCTTACACTTCAACCAACCAACTTGAATTCTACTAATAACATCCCCATCTATATCACCATCACTTTAAACAATAGATCTGAGATATTTGAAGCATTCACACCTTTTAATAATTTGATCACACATAGTTTCAATTTTGTCACTAGAACTACTACTAATAAAATTACATTCAATGTATTCAACTTTAGCTCTACTCAGATGAAGGCCTTTAGACTCTAATGTAGACCTCCATAATATAAGATTTATTAAGTTTTCTCTTTAATATTATCCATGAGAAGGATATCACCAACAAAAAGCATACACCAAGGTAACTCCTATAAAACAACTGTAAGAGCATTCATAAGTAAAGCAAAAAAGATATGTGCTGAAGGTCGATCCCTGATGTAATCCAATAGAAATAGGAAAATATTTGGTAAATCCTCTATGTGTTCAAACACAAGTAACATCTATAGTATACACTGATACCCATCTCCAAGTGCTACTACACGCTAGGGGCTCAGATAAGTGCTTCTGTTGTATCAGTAATATAAGATTTTAGAGTTCAGAATGTCCATTCCATAAAAAATGAGGTGATTCCAAAATAGGCAAATTTCTAGCCTATTAATTTTTTTTCTAACTTGGAATTTAGTTTGTGTTAGAGCCCTATGAAGTAATCCTAAAGTATCTAAAGCAAGTGTAAATTGTAAATCCTACAGAAATCCTACTTAACTTGGTTTGGATTGATGACTATCAGGTCCTAAAAATACCCTCCCTTGTAACGATGGAAGTGGAATATAGGAAATGTGAAGTGTAATTTACATATTAGGCTAGTGAAAAATAAAAGCAACACTCTTCCTTACCTTCTTTTGAGTGCATAAAAAAGATTGGTTAAAATGATACCCCATAGTTCAATGTGACTAAACTAGTTGATTCTACCATAGTTCTCCTGAGTCATTATTATTCACAACACATTTTAAAAATTCACTTGATTAGAATGAAATGTAAATGAAGATCTGAAGATCAATAATCACATTCAATAATTAGTAATTTCACAACACTTATCATTCCTACACATCCTATTTAATTATTACAATGTAAGGTAAATGAATTAAGTCAAGAAACATGAGAGAAACAACACACCAAGTCATTAAAATAAGAGAATTCCACTATCCAAATATTTACAACAGAAATACAAAACAAAAATAGAACAAAATTATCTTCATTTCCTTTATAATGACCTGAAGATGCTCCACCAATCCTCCTCCTAATTCCTTCCCGCTGCTCCTAAAGGCTATCCCTATCCTCTGCACTAGAAGAAGAATGATAGACTATACAGTAAGCCAATCCAATTAAATCATTAATTTCTCCACCCTTAACAATCTTAGAAACCCCCCATTATCAATCCTTTCACTCTCATATACATAGCATATTTGTAAACATCAATTCACAACACAAGAAACTACCCCACTACCTTCTAACAACTCCCCACAATAGGCTTTCTGAACTGTCAAAACTACTTCAGGCAGTTGTTGGCGCCTAAATGCCAAGTTTTGGGTTTTTGAAGAACAAGATGGGCACCTAGTAACTCAGGTGGGCCTTGCCTAAGCATCATCCCCTCAGTTTGCTAGGGTTGAGACTGACGCTGAAGTGCTTAGGTGTCTAACGTCTAGCGCTTGTCACCTTGTTCTCCTTTTGCTCCAAGTCTCCTCCACATATCCTCACTTCTAATACCTGTAAAAATATAAGAAAAAATATCAAAATACCTTTATTTAAATTGCAATCTCATCCATAAAAATGTGAAAATAATAAAGAAATAATAACATTTCTATCTACACATCAAAATCTCCCAAACTTAAATGTAACTTTTCCTCAAGTAACCTTGAGGTTTAAATATTACTTTAGTTAACTTATAGGAGTGAGTTTCATAGAAACTATTCATAATTATGCATCAAGAGATTCATAGTGATAAAGTTATGATAACTCTAGCAAACTAGTCTAGTCCTATGATGTAAGAAACTTTTCATCAAACCAATAAAATTTGATTTCATATTTACTTCCAAAAAGAAATTAAAACATGTAATGTTAAGTAAATAGAAATTTAAGCACTGCCCTTTATAAAGTTTACCAGTACTTCCTAGCTATCAATAACTTAGGAAACTTAAATGTAACTTTTCCTCAAGTACCTTGAGGTTTAAATATCACTTTAGTTAACTTATAGGAGTGGGTTTCATAGAAACTATTAATAATTATGCATCAAGAGATTCATAGTGATAAAGGTATGATAACTCTAGCAAACTAGTCTAGTCCTATGATGTAAGAAACTTTTCATCAAACCAATAAAATTTGATTTCCTATTTACTTCCAAAAAGAAATTAAAATGTGTAATGTTAAGTAAATAGAATTTAAGCACTGCCCTTTATAAAGTTAACTAGTACTTCCTAAATATCAATAACTTAGGAATGCAGTGGAGTTGAAAATTTAAAAAGAATCTAACAAAACCAATTTTGTATATGGTTTCTCCGCAAGCTTCTCCCCATTTTATATTTTCTTTTATACTCTTTTTTTCTTACTTTAGGATCAATAATTCAATCCTTAACATAATTTATGAGGATTACTAAATCTTGATAGGCCTTGTTATAGTGTTGAATTCCACTTTATCTCTTTAAATTAAACACTCCACATTCCTCTTATTTTTACTTTTCCAAAAAATTTAAGAAGTATTAAATGAAAATCAATCTTAAAGAGGCTCAACGCTTGTTAATTATATATCTAGGTACAACTAATTTAACAAATATATGACACCTTTTAAAAATAAATATTTTAATCATTTTTCTATATGTTGAATTACAAAAGTTACTTAGCACTACTCTAACTTAATTTGCATCGCGTTTAAAGAAGTTTACTATATTTCTCCTTCCTCGTGATTGTGATAGCTCTAAATGTATGCCCTACTTTCCTCAAGTTAATTAAAGATACCAATTCAAACTAATTTTACTTAGGACAAATAAGTTTAAGCTTTACAAGTTCCACCTCCCAAACTTAATTTCAAACATTTTAAGCAATTTACAATATGAATTTAAATAAGGAAGAAAAAGTATAGAATTACGTCGTACCTAATGTGTATATTAACAAGATCAACAAATATAACCAAAAGTGAATAGATATGTAATAGAAAGTAAATCTGAGCTAAACACAATACTGAACCAGAAAGTTTAAATATTACAACTGGAATGTAAAAATAGTTCCACATTATAGTACAAAATAATCCAACATAAAGATAAACAGTAGCAACATCAGTGAATAAAAATAACATCCTACATATTTACATAAAAGAAAATAAATACTACACCCATCCTCATCCTCATCATCATCATCTTCATCTTCTTCTTCATCATCATCATCCTTTTCTTCATCCTCAGAGTCCTCCTCCATCGATTGGCTATGCTCGTAGGGATGATAAGGAGAATACATAGGAAACTCAATAGGATTGTCTCCTCCAATCCACAGATTCCTCTTGTACATTGTTAGTTGGGCGGCCTGAAAACTAGCAAAATGATTGCATTAGCTTTTGTTCTATCAATCCACGTGTGACAAATGGTATGCTAGATTATAGATCGATGTCTGAAAAATAGAAATATTATCATCAATCCTACCCAATCTTTCTGACACAGATGCTCGACTATTAGAAGGATAAGTCTGAGAATAGGAAGTGGATTACAGAGAAGAAGAGGGCTGAGAAGAACTTGCCCTAGTGCCAAAAATAGCTTGTCTGTCATATAAATTCAAGTTTTTTTTGGAGATGGGCTTTAAAGGCTAAAGCTTCTCCTTCCAACTCTCAAAAGACACCAAAATTTTGACATAACAAGAAGATGGTAGATGATCCCAATCTTATATGACAATACTACAATGTATGCAGTTATATTCTTGAATTTTCCTTACTTATATTTCTTACTTTGCAATAGCGCCATAAACTTAACTTCAAATCAAATAAGAGTGCAATTATTATATTTAAATATAAGATACATTTCAAGTATAAGTATCATTATCGAGTAATATAGAACTTTTTGATTAAGCCCTGAATATAAAACCCACAAGGAGAATTTTAATCTTTAAATAAGTCAGAAGAAATTAGATAACAAATTCTACTTTGCAAAATATTCTTACTCAAACTACAGATGCTATAATAAGAGTGAATGTTTGATTTTTTTAGTAATTTTTGATAATTGAAAATTAAAGATAAACAACTAACCAAATTGAAGGCAATATAAATAAAATATATTTTTCCTTATCATGAATCAATAAATCAATAACAAATCAATAACAAATATAGGAATTATGTTGTGGAAGTATTCAAATTGTGTTGTGCCAAATAGGAGCAATATTAATCATTACCCTTACTAGGGAAGCTATAAAGAACATTGACTAATTTAAAGTTTGAATAGTTTTAAAGATGGGCTAGTATGGAAGATTCTAGCTCTCACTATATAGTCCCCTCTTCTCCCTCAACCTGGAAGCTAAAACTATAAACCAAATTGGGGGCTTTAGCCTGTCACTCTAAAGTCCTTTAACTTTACATCCTTCAAAGTTTATTTCCCTATTTATGTGCATTGAACCATATGAATTACATTCTCATCCATACAATGTTATGTAATTCTTACCATTAGTTGACTGAGACAATACCATCATAGATTTTACATGTTCTCACAACAAATATTAACATTTTAATTCGCCAAATCAAGAAGTAAATGAAGTACAAGATTTAAAATCTTCACAACTTACTCCAACATTAATGATCAATACTTCACACAAATTCTATCAAACACTTAATCACTTATCATTTTAAGGAAGAAGATAAAGAAAACTATTCATAATTCATTGAGAAAATACAACCACACTTAAGTTTAAAAGTAGAAATCATGTAAACAAATAAGATATCTAAATTAAAACCAAATGTAGTCACAAAGATAAAAAATTATCTCTAATCCTCTCCATCAAACTCTTGAAGTTCCTTTGAATCTCTTCTCTTCTGTTTTCTTACAATACTTTCTACTCACACACTACAACTCCTTAAACTCTTGAAGTTCCTTTAAATCTCTTCTCTTTCACGATCACTCAAAACAAAATAACAAAAAGGATATAATAAATAAAAAGTTATTTCTGAAAATCTCTATGAACTAATCCTTCTTCTCTCTAAAAAGTATCCTAATTAATCTATAAGAGAGGCGTTAGTCGCGTTTGGAATGGGGAGCGTAGGAGCATCTTATTCAATCCAATCCAAGTCTTCTTATTTAATTTTCCAAAGGTTGCTTTGGTATTTCTTCAAAATGTGTCCACATTCAATGAATCTTCCAAGAGTTGCATCCCTTTAAAAGTTATTTGAATGTATTTTTGTTTTCGTTAACCATATCCCGCATTTTCACCAAGAGTTTCTTCAAACAGCCCTTCATAAATTTGTCCTGTATTGATTGAATCATCAAGTAGCTATCTCTAAAGCTTAAGCGTGAGGTATGTGGCACTTAGGTGCATCTTTCTCAGCTTTCTTGGCACTTAAGCACCATTTATGGGGGCTTATGCGCCACAGTTCTTTTGTACACCTTCTTCATTTTTGCTCTAAATTTGAATCTTTTTCACTCATTTCACCATTTTTCATCCATTTGATTCTACATGAAATAAAAACACACAAATAGTTTCCATTAAAGTGCAATACCCTCAAAAATAGGTATAAAATATGTACATAAATGATATATATTTTAGGTGTATATAAATCACCCAAACTTAAAATGTTACTTGTCTCAAGTGACACTCAAGTTTTCAAAACCAAAATTAGTAGATTATGTAAATGAGTTTCTTTATGATATTCTAATATTTTGATATAGTTCTTTAGGAGTTATTAAAATTTAGATTTAGAAATATAGTAGTCTAATTTAGAAAAAAAATTAGTAAAATGAGACCAACTAGAAAAAAAATTAGTACATGAGACCAACTTAGAGTTTAAAAATCTTTAATGTAAAGATGTCTAAAAACATGAGTTTTTATCTAGTTTTAAAATATTTGTAAATTTTTCAAATATAGAGTTTAGGCATTCTATCTTTTCCACTTAAAAATTTTTATTCAGAATAATTATACTTACTATATTATATCCTTAAGCTTAAGTGTTTCTCAAGTCTTTTAAAAAGATTAGATGTGGAACCAAATTTTGATTAGACACTAATCCTCAAGCTTCTCCTTCCTATTTCAACTTTATTTTTCTTCTTATTTTTCTTTTTCTTTTTTTTCTTTTTCTTTTTTTTATTTTTATTTTTCTGTTTCTTTTCCAGGTGAGGATTACAATATCTGGATAGACATTTAATGATTTTGAATTCCACTCTTCCTTTCCTAAAGTAAAGTTCTGATATATATCTTTTACTTAAAAATATAATAATAGTTTTAAAATTTATTCTTAATAAAAAAAATTTAAGTATTGAAAATAAAAGTCTAACCCATCTATATTTTTCAGAACATACAATTTCTCCTAGTAAAGGTAGTTACACAATATTATTATTTCTACACCAAAAAATTTTAACTTTAAGTTTTTCTTCATTACTATAAGTTTCAACTAAATTTTCTTACTCGTTTCTATATTCAAAATCTTAATTCCCAAATATAGCTTCATATACATAATCATTTTTTCCAAATCAAAATCAAATTTATTTGTAGTTGACAACAAATAAAATTCAAGTTTTAGAATTTGTTTTTGATCCCCCCAAACTAAAATTTTTAATAAGATAAAACATTTTAGCATTATATTTACATATAAGAAGAAATGAAAACTAAAAATAACATACTTAGAAGAATTTTCATAACCTAAATTTACAAGCACAAAAATTAAAAACAGAAGTAAAAATTAATTGATCAAATTTTAACTTATCTTAACATATTGAGATTTATTAGACTTCTACGCAGTGGAGGAATAACATAAAAGCAAACAAACTCACTAACAGAAAATCTCAACTACAACATAACGAAAATACCTGGTAGTAAAATGGAAAATTTTAAACATGAAGTTCATATGTTAAAGTTAGTAATGCTATAAACCTTCCTAATGTTCAGGATTAAGTGGATTAAGTTCAACACAAACTGTTCAACACAAACTGACAAAATACACTAAACAATACAGTTAACACAATCACTACCACAAAAACAAAATATAACTACTCACAATAACATAAATACATCACAATCATATCTAACAAAATAAAACAAAAACAATAATAGCAGTTTAAATAAGTACAACACAAAATAAAGTAACAGTTTAATACAATTATACCATAAAAAGTTCACAATTCAGAACTAAACTACTCAAATTAATCCTCCTCCTCCTCCTTCTCATCATCATCATCACTATTCCAAAAAGCAGTAGGTTCATATGAAGGGTATTGTGGATATGAAGGAAAATTAGTCACCACTAATAATGTTTTCCAAAGATGAGTGAAATTTTTCTTCATAGTCATTGTGTCCCCTCATATAACCATCCATATGAGTTACAAAGTTCTCCAAATTTATCTATAGTATAATTGATGTTATTTAACATCCTTTGCATTAGTTGAGCCTGTGAATCAAAGCTAGAAGTCTGACCTTGTGATATGGATGCCCGTGAGGTAGAAGCATGAGAAGTAGAAGCACTTGAAATTTTAGAAAATCCTCCTCTCCAGCTAAATATGGAATGTTGTGAATAAGATTTCACATTAACGCTCGTGATAGGCTTTAGAGGCTGTAGTATCTCCTCCCAACTATCGCATCTCACACCAGCCTACTCACACAAGGAAAAGATTAAGGATGTGAATCCCAAACCTACAGTAGTGGTAGCTGTAGAAGAACTGTTGATAGCCTGATAGATCAAAGATCCAATATTAATCAGCTTGAAGTACTAAATGTAATTGTTCAAAGTAGCTCTACCTCTTGTAACTTCACTGAGGTGGTGTTTGGGTCCAAACGAGCTGAAATAAAGAAGTGCCACGCTTTTGATGTGGCATCTGGCTTTGACGTAGAGAAATTGACTCTCCTTTTATTTTTTATCTTCCATAGTTCTTCCCGTAGTCAATGAATACAAGATGTCATCCACCTCCTCAGTTAGATTATAATTCGAATAATAACACAATACACTGAGAGGCAGCTGGTAAAGCAAATTTATTACCTCAAGGGAGAAAGTACTGATTTTCCTCTAAGCATAACCTGATCTTCTTCTGCTTCAGGGAGATTAGCATAGAACTCTGTCGATACTATTTTTAGGGGGGTCCTATGGAAGCTGTCAGTCGTTGGAATCAAAATCTCGTCACCTGCTTCGGAGGGACATTTAATTTACATATTGTTGACCTCATTTTTGGTTGAGGTTTAGTTTTTACTCTTTAGTAGCCTAAGGTCTAGCCATAGGATTTTCCTATTGATTATTCTTAGAAAACTATACATGGAACCCTCACCATTAGAAATTCCAAACTCTTCTCTACTCAACTTGAAGTTCCATATGTTGGTCTCAAGCTCTAAATACTTAGTAGGTGGGGTCACTATGGGGGAAACTCAGGATTCGTCACCCTTAAGATTGCTGGGCCTTAGGGTTGACCTTGGGTGTTGGTATGGAGCTAAGGCATTCACTACACTCATCTAGACTCACAATCACTCACAACCCCGAACTCAAATTTCTAGCCTAAATCCCTTGATCTTTTGGGATATGCATGTAGATGGTCTCCTAAACCTACTAGCCCTACGGTTATGGTTTGGCTAAGACCACTATGTAGAGGACCCAAAATGGGGTTCTCATTGGTCCATGGCTTATTGGTGATGCTTGGTACCTCAAATCTACCAAAATACCCATCTTGGCCTTTTACCCCTAAAACACCCCCAAATTACCAAAATACCCCTCT
>NW_018164461.1:304675-305547 GCF_001263595.1 Phalaenopsis equestris
AAAAATTCCCAGAAAATCTCAATAAATCCTAAATATTCCCAATTTTATTTCTCTCAACTTCCACATGACCCAATTTGGCCAATTTGACCATATTTAACCAAAACCCCCAAATTGCCCTTTAAAGACCCAAATTTCCCAAAATCCAACTCAAATGTCCCCAATTCCAATCCTAAACTCAAATTAACTTTTGATAAGACCAAAATAAACCAAATCCAAGCTCAATTGGTCCATGGTTTGAGCCCAATTTTGATTTTGGTTCAAAACCCCAATTTTGACCATATGACTTAATCTCACCAAATTGAACCCATGGCCTAGTCAATTGGCCCCAATTGACATTGCAAAATCGTGATAACATTCTTATACATCAAAATCAACCATAAATTGACCTTGGTGAAGCCTCAAATCCATTTGATTTTGGCCTAAATTCAAAATTCCCAAATTTAGCCCCAAATTGGCTAAGTCCCCAAATTTCACCCAATTGATTGCCTTAACCTCCAAATTGGCATCCAATTCATGTTGAAAACTGTTCATGAGGTCCCTATTGAGCATTTAAAATAATCAATTTTGACTTAGCCCAAGGCTAACCCATGCTAGACCCAAGCCTAGCCAAATATGACCCCCCAATTGGACTCAAAACCACTTCCATCCTTCACCAAAGTTGTTCCTTATGATCATCTACACAATTCTGATCAACCAAGTGGGCCAATTGACCTGGCTAGCCTAACCCAAACCCAAGTTTTGGTCATTTTCACCCACTTGGACCCATGCACTAAATGTGACCTAACCACCCTAAGGCCATCAAATTAACTCCCCCACAGTCATTAGTTGGACTTAGTGACCAGTCCAAACACCATGAAATCACCTAAATCAAG
>NW_018164461.1:305718-305919 GCF_001263595.1 Phalaenopsis equestris
AGGTGTGCTAAAATTTCCTTAGAGAGGTCTCTCCAAACTTCACACAGAGCTTCCCTAAGATCCCCTCAGTGCATTCCAACCATTTTCCCTCACCCATTCCCATTCCCGGAGCTCAATTTTGAGCTTGAAACCCTGCCGGAAACCAGGAAGGAACCCAATAGACCTTCACACTCCACCAAAATTCAATTTATTGTGCGCACA
>NW_018164461.1:306404-309279 GCF_001263595.1 Phalaenopsis equestris
GGGAAGAGGCGGGGGAGCCGTTCGATCGAGCGTGTATCAAATGAACGGGGGAGATCTAGCCGGACAACACTTCGGGGCATAAACAACGAGCCGATCCAACAAGCTACGTGGATGGCGGCATCCAACCAGAGCACGCCACGCATGCCTTCGGAGTCGTCGTAGGTTGAGGTGGCACGCGCGGTTTAAATAGATAAATAGGGCCTTTTCTTATTTATTTAAATACCCTTAACTTAGAAAATTCATAACTTTGTGTAGAAAAATCACAAAAAATAAAATAAAAATACCCTCTTGCTCAGTGAACAAAGAGAAACAATGTGAAATAAATTTCAAGTCCATTTGGTACATATTTTATTTTTAATTAATTAAACACTATTTTTAATTATTTGATTCTCCATGCATAATGACACATCACCTTGGCTTGGAATTTTGACATGTTGTACTCTCTGTCAGGGCAAGTATTCTCTAATTTTTCCAAAGTCAAAGGGGCTTCCTATATAGAGACCTATCTTTTTCAAGTTATTTCACATTATTTCTTTAAGATAATCATGGAAATTAGCATATTGATTATAAAATCCTAAGAAAATATTGGAAGGTCCATCATGACTAGAGAAATCTTTGAAAATAATTTCATGGGTCAAGTCATTTAAAATATCCTGAAATTTTAACATCCTTAAATTTTCCAAATACTAAATCAATAAGATAATTAATTTTGAAAAATATAAAAATTTAAATGACTTGATTTTTGACCTCCAATGTGATTTATGATCCAGAAAGCTCATCATAAGAATTTTAAAATATTTTGAGTTCATTTGACACCTTAAGTTGATTTTTAAAGATAAATACCACTCTTGGCATTTAAATGATTTTTAAAAAATCAAAGTATATAATTAAAAAAGCAAAGTATATAACTCAAAAAATTATGAAACTTAGTTTTTTGAGCTCTCTGTGATTTGGGGTATTTTCTAAAAATAAAATAATATTTATAATAAAAACTTGATTTTTAACCAATTTTAAATATTTAAATAATTAAAAATCTGTAAAAATCACAAAAATAAAAGAAATACTAAAATGTCACATTTGACTTCCTGATCACATGAGACCAATTAAAATAATTCTCATAATTTTCTAAGTCAAGATATTAGTTTTTTTTAAGGCTTGAAAAATGAATTTTCTTTAATTTTTCACTAAAAATAATTTTAATAATTAAAATATAAATCACAAAAATATGAAATTTGTTTCTTTGGGTTCCCTGCACTCAGAGAGATTTAATAAAAACATAAAATTTAATTTTCCACTTAAATAATATTTTATATTTAATTAATAATCAAAACAAACAAATAATTATAATAATTAAATTAGAACTCCAAAAATCACTTGGTCAAGTTAGGAATTTTCTTTGAAAAATCCTATTTTTGCATTAAAATAATTATATAAATTAAATTAAATTTTGAAAAATCACATTTTATCCTCTAATATCTTAATTAACCCATGAATGAGGTAGTATAAAAATTTCAAAGTCATTTGAATTGAATTTGACAAATTATGAACTGTCAGAGCCTTAGGGGTAAATGTGTAATTTTGGAAATTTAGCCTTAATTAACATTTAGGCTTAAGTCAAAGAGGGGAATGGGTAACCTTTGATCTTAATCAATTTATTTGATGCTTGAAACACAAGGTGTTAATTGATAGAAATCAATTTCACTTTCCTCATTAACAAGATAAGTTAATAAATTTCTAAATCATTAAAAATTTGGAAGTTTGTTAAAATTAAATGATCTTGGACTTAAGGGTATGACTTTTGAAGTAAAAAATTAATCAATTTAATGCCCCTATCTTGATTTTCAAATAAAATTCAAATCATGGATCATGACCACTTAAAGCTTAACCCTTTTCGAAACTAATTAAGACACTCACCTAGGTCTTAAGGGTTTAGTGGTGAAAATTGACTAAAAGAGGATTAGAGAAATAAATATAATTATATCAAACATCCCTGAAACATAACTAAGTCTAATTAGGATTAAGAATTTGGTTAAGTGCTCAAATTACACTAACTTGCCCCTTTAAGGGTCTTCACCCACATAATTTTCAAATTAAACGATAAATGATAATTACCCTATTCTCAGGGATAATTGAGACATAAGAGTTCACTGAGTAATAAGGGTATTCACAGGATGAACCATTAAGTAACATAATAAGTTTAGATGGAATCGAGACTCTTCATTAGTTGGTGAGAGGGAGGCATGGACCTGCTTCCCCCTCCTAACTTGTTGGATACCTCAGAGACCTATTAAACTTAATATGTTTCACTCAATGAAATCATCCTTAATTAAAATTGTAAGGACTCACCAAGATATGACATAAGGTTAGGAAAATTACCAAAATTTAACCTTTCATGCTCTTCATAAACTGCCTTAACATGCATTTTAAGTTTCAGGCGGTAGAAGCAGAAGACTCGCTAGGTACGCTTTTACAGTTTATAGTACCATTTCTCTTTTGCCTTTTCCTTACATGTTTTGTGCTTGAATTTACCTACATAAACTTGCATGTTAACCATAAACACAACCCAAAACCAAAATTAAAATCAAGAAAGATAAATTTCACCGCCACAACATTGAAAATATAAAGAAATTCAAAATTTAATCACGAACATCACATAAAATCACAACTTTAACTAAAATAAGATGTCTCTATCGAATGATCGAGAAACCCACGGAAGAGGTAACCTACGGTTGCTAACGAGGCTTCCCACGGTTTAAATGAAATTATGGAACTCATTAAGTTGGGTTTAGTAAGTTCATTTGGACTAAGTGAATCCAATAGAAAATAGTGATGCCGAAACGAGGAAACCGTAGGATCCTAACCGGTGTCGCTCTAA
>NW_018164461.1:311429-312304 GCF_001263595.1 Phalaenopsis equestris
AGGCCCATTCTAGCCAACAACAGCCTCAGGGAAGATCATACCGAGCAGAGAATAAGAGGATATCCTTGGCATTTTGACAGAAAGTGGTGTATTCCTTCAAAGAGGAAGCCATGTCGAAGATGTTCCATGAATTGCTAAAGGAAGAAGGATTTAGTCTGCCAAACCTAAAATAGTCAGAGGAAGCCAATATGAAAGATCATCCTCAATATTTTCCATACCACCAGTTACTCAGCCACACAATAGAAAATTGCTTTGTCTTCAAGGATTGGCTTGAGAAGAATTTCAAAAGTGGAAATGTAACGATCCCGAAAGAGTATTTGAAAGAAGCTGAAAAAGGTTCCGTAAATATGATTTTGATTGATTCAATTAACTTCTACAGAACCACACCGGTGCTAAACAAAAGAAATGATATTCTTCAGAAATCCCCAATTGACCTAAAAGTAACCAAAGGAAACTTGATTAACGCTAAGTTGGAGAGACTCTGAGCCAATATTGCGCGATTATCTGAAGAACAAGGAAAATATATGAATGATGAAGATTTCAATGTGCCATATTACATGGATGAAGGATTAACATAAATCAAATTTGTTGAGACCCAGGCCGATTTGTCTGTGCGCGACGCTCCTTCTTCTGGTGTGGAGAACGCCACGGATGAGAGGCAAGGGGCCACCCAACAAAGGGATGAACAGATCTATCGTCTCAAAAATCTATCGTCTCAAAAAGAAATCAAAGAATTGACGACCACCGTGATTACAATGCAAAGACAATCACAATCACTGCAGATGACGCTTCCAAAAATGAACCAACCAGAAAACATTCATGTTGCAAATGAAAGAAATTAATTCACCTCTGATGAACAATCGAAGAAATACTAT